>NC_139709.1:34899540-34994540 GCF_964188405.1 Protomyctophum parallelum | reverse complement strand
TCTGTGCATAGCCAGGTGGCTGTGCAGACGTGCGATCCGCAGACTTTGTCACAGGGGGGGCAGAGGAAGGCAGCAGTGGTGGACCTTTGGCACGTTGGTGCCTCTGTGCATGCAGCTGTAGTAGGTAGGCCTACATAATGTATGTGTACTTATGCTCACACAGACACACACACACACACACACACACACTACACCCTTCAAACCATATAACAATATGAATGTACATCTGATATTCACAAGCTTGCATATCTATGCCATCAGATGCCAAGAATATGCCCGCTTCCCCCAATATTAATCTTCATCATTCGACCTCTGTTATTTGTCCAAAGTCTGACATATTAATGGTACTACTCACATGCCTTATCCTCAGGATGGCGCTCCATACGGTGATCCACTTAAGTGACATGAACTTGAAATAACTGGGCTGAATGAGAACAGGAGTTGATACTGTACACTGCTTAGAATGAATAAAAAATGTACCTTCTCATACTTCATATTCATATTTTATAGATACAAAGTCACGAAGGAGCCGGGCCCGGACAGGAGTCAACCCACTGAGCCTAGTCCTTCCACGCGCCAGACCTCCCAGTCCCGGCAGAGTAGTTCGGGAGCAGCGGACTGTGTGGCCCTGTCTTTTCCTAATGGGACTGATGGTGGGTATAGCTACTGGGACATATAAGGGTCATCTGAGTGAGGGGTGTTGCGAGACTCGAAACCCTGATGACCTTGGGATAGGCCTATATACATGAGGATACGTCCCAGGTGCATCCATGCAATGGTTTTTGTTCAGATATTATATTATATTCCTATAGTATTTCTTCAACAGTGTGCCTCCAACGGATATATAAGTATATGTAAACACAAGGGTACAATATAACAACAATATAATATTTCAAATCTTTGTATGCTCTTAAGGCACCTACACACCCTCCGCCAACCTAGGCCCCATATATGGGGGACATGGGGAGAGCAACTTCATGCCTCAGTGTCCAAGTTGCTCCTTTACACCTGACAGGGGGGAGTTTCCCTGGTTGGACGTAGCGTGTGGAAGGAACACATTATTGCAACCAGTTCCTTTCCCCTCCATCAGACGCCCCGGCTGGCCAGGGGGAGGCAGTTTAGAGACCAGGATTACTGCACGTTTTTTGTGAGGGTACCTACCCTAGGCCCTAGGGGACACGGGGAGAACATGCAAACTCCACACAGAAAGGTCCTTTCTGCCTTTATTGATAGAAGTACAGTAGGTAGACAGGAAACGGGGAGAAAGATGGGGGAGAAAGACAGCAAAGTTCGTCGGGATTGGGACTCAAACCCGCAACACACTCATGCTGGATTACCAGCATACCGTGGATTCATTGATGCTTGGGGAGGAAGCGTCAGTGAATCCACGGTATGAGTCTGCATGGCCAAGCCAGGCCAAGCATTGAGCCTCCCTTCACATATTTCTAAATTGCAATAAGGCAATACCATACTGTGCTTTCTGATTTATTTTGCTTTACACGAGGGCTGACAAGCCTTCAAAAACAAACAAACAAGAGAACATAATTTTCTCAGAGTCCAGAGACAGTTTAAATACAAACACTGCAAAAGAAAGCTTAAGAGAGAAAGGGTTATCTCAAATGTAACTGTCACACCATAAGAGACATCTCTCTATTCCACTCTTGAATTCAGTTGGGACAGAGGTTTGCATAGTCAGACATGAACCAGTGTAATAGTTAAATATTGAAGGTGGTCAACCTCTTAAAATACAAACTAGTCTATACAAGTATAACAAAACATTTTAAGGTAGAAGGTAAACAAGGTAAACAAAAAAAGCAAGAAAGTGATACCTCTAGTCTACAATATAATGTAACTATGCCACAAATCAAATGGAAACCATTCACTGCAGCCAAATTTGCTATATTGCAAAAATCAAGAAAAAGACAACCACAAGTCATACAGTGTACTACGATAGCAATAAAGAATGTGACTGACATTGCACGGACTTTAGAAGATGTAAAAGTAAACAATGTAGCATGATTATTTTCTAAAGCCAGCCCATTTTCAAGCAAACCTCTGTCCCATTACTTGCACGCAAAACACAAAGGATTGAGACGGGGCAGAACGAAACGAACCAGAGGTTCTCACGACTGAATCACAACCACAGAACTCATGAAATACATCTTCAGGATTACTTCACCGCGACGAGTTGATAATAGCTTTATCAATTTGTAACTTCTGCATTGCAGGGAGAGGGGAAAAAAAAGGAGGAAAGAAATAATGATAGTGCAAGGTTACAGGTATATATATTAATATATATTGTTTCCGTTATTATCCTATAATTAAAGTGCAAATCTCTGGATCAGATTAAGTGTGTGTGCAAGCATGTCTAATGTTAAACTGATCCGCCTGCCCATGCAGAAATGAGCCCTTTACATTGGCTGACAGCTATTTCTCCACCTCTTATGGTAAAAGACATTAACCTTACACAATGATAGTTCAAACAAACCGTGTTTTCTTGATCTTTTTTTACTAAACTCTTTTTCTGGCCGTTTGGGACTGGCAGTGGGGCCATTGTGGTGTAATGGACAATCTTCGGAGGAGAGGGAAAGCCCACATTCATTCTTTAGACCATGTTGAGGGTGGACTTTGGATGATCTCTGCATTGTTTACATACCAAGTTGAACTAGGAATAATACACTTTTCTTCTTTAACACTGCAACAGGGTAAACTTCAGTCATTACTGTATACACAACAAGGACATTTTTACCGTGCCACTTGTGACAGCATCTTTAGGGGATATGGCCCGGTTGGTGTGAAAGTGCTTCTCGTATATGTTACCTACCGAGGCCTCGAATGGAAACTATGAACACTTCTTAAATGGGAAAATATTTATCAATTGCTTATACGCCCAGCCCTCGAATGAATCAGCCATTACGGGTGAACAATGTCAGTTGGGATGGGACACCACAGAGACCTGCTCAGGTGGACTCGTCATCCATGCTGTGCTCAGGATGAAAAGTCTTCCCAACAACTATCCCTCACCTCAGATATTCACACAATCAAGCAATCCATCAGTGGTGTCATAGAAACACTTCAGCGTGACATGGACATAATATAAACAGCCACGTCCGCTCGTCTGATAAGAGACAGTTGTCTTACTGCCATGTCCAATTACATCAACATAGGCCGGCTAATTCAGTGTTAAGACCAAGGGGACAGAGGGCCAACATTCTTTAAAGTGATTGTGTTGATCATAATCACCAGTTCTAAAATAGTCTCTCGGGTTAGATAGCACCCAACACAACTTGCTGCTCCCCTCAGCGTTAGAAGAGGGCAGTGGTTTGGGTTTGTGTTTGGGGGATCGTTCCTAAATGTGGGGAGGAGGAGTCAGTCAGTCAGACAGACAGACAGAGGCGCTGTTCAGTTGGTCTCGTAGGTGGAAAGCAGGGCGGCGTCCACAGGTTCCATGCAGGAGGGGCAGGTGAAGGACCTCATGAGCCAGTCGTCTATACAGTCCATGTGGTAGATGTGCATACAGGGCAGGAACCGGATGGGGTCTCCATACACAAAGTCCATCATACAGATGACACACCTGCAAAAGGGTGTACAACAATAATTACTTACAGAACAGATTCTACTGTATATTGCATGTTTAGAGGAAATGTATATGTTGTTTTAAATTATTATTGTTATATAAATTGTTGCTACCATGTTAAATTATTATTCATGTCATGTGTGAATGGATGGGACCCGAATGGAAACAAGGCCGCAAGGTCTTTCTTCAGTGAAATCCTTTTTTGGACAAAAATGCCTGACTGTACATTGTGCTGTTTGCATTTATATGTTGCCTAATAAAATATTCAATCAATCAATCAATACATTTGAATGTCATTCTAAAAATCATGACAGTTTTATATAAAAACAAAACAAAAAACATGTTTTTATATCAGCGGTTCTCAAACTATTTCATGACGAGGACCCCCAAAATTATTATGCATTCGGCCGCTGGCCCCCATCTGAATATGTTTTGAATCAAGGACCCCCAGATTCCCAGAAGCAAAGATATGAGATAAAAACTAGGGCCGGGACTAATTGCGATTAATTTAGATTAATTAACTACAGAAAAATTAATCGCGATTAACTACAGATAAATTAATCGCACCTTTTGTTTCACCGCGGAACATTTCTCACTGCGCGCTTTTCTATAGTACTGAAAACTGGAAATAATAAAAAGTCACCCCATTTTGTGTTAGAACTGGAGGTCTGACAAAAAACAGTAACAATATGAAGTAAGTACAGCTTTGTGATGTCACTGAGATGTACTTGTTACTGTTACTACATTTTTTTCAGACCTCCAGTTCTAGGCAACACAGAATGGGGTGACTTTTTATTATTATTTCCACAACAGGTATACTAATGACAGTAAAATGTTGAAAATGAGTTGTATCATGTAGTCACTATTCGTTGATTCACTGGGATACCAAAAAACATTTAAAAAAAGGTTTCTCGCTGTTCTCGGGTTGAATATTGATATGCGATTAAAATGCGATTAATCTAGATTAATTAATCGCAAAGCCTCTGATTAATTAGATTAATGTTTTTAATCGAGTCCCAGCTCTAATAAAAACGTTTGATGTGAAAGAATATACAGTATATTCCGCCACATTTTCACATTTTTTCCAAAAACAACAGCGAGCTTGTAGATCACAAGTAGCCGCAATTTGCAACTCTAGATTTTTTTTAAATAATGGGATGATTCTAGAGTTGCAATACCCTCCATTGACTCCCCATTCATCCAATTTGCGTTTGCGATCTGCTTGTATTAAATGACGTTAAGCTCACCAACATTGCAGCCAAGCTTGAATTATCCTCTTTCAATCTGCCGAGCTTTTGTTTCATAAACATCCACCGTAGACATGTTATGAGCTACTTTCTGTCAGGTGATTCTTTGTATACGTGTTGGAGTTTGGAAGCACTCGTCGAAGTCACTGAATGGTCCTGCGTACCACCCGTTTAGAATTTGCACATAATGCAGGAGGCAGCAGCGCGACCCGTTAGTAATAACGAGTTCTTCCAAACTCCAACACTTGGAAAAAGAATCACCTGCACAGAATTTCTTGACAGAAAGTAGCTCATAACATGTCTACGGTGGATTTTTATGAAACAAAAGCTTGGCAGATTGAAAGAGGATAATTAAAGCTTGGCCTAGAGCTGCAATGTTGGTGAGTTTAACGTTGTTTAATATATAAACTTTAAACTTTATTACAGGCTCGTGGCCCACAGGGTAAGACAGTACATCACAAATAGGAGAATACAAAAAAAAAAAAAAAAAAAAATACAGTACATTTACCCAGCCCAAGAGGTTACTACTCTAGGCGAGGCTCTTATACCAGTGTCCTCTGATGGTAGAAGTGTCAACTGACCAATGAGTCCATTCAGTGAGCGATCCAGCCTGCTCATGAATTTAAATGTCAAGTTCCTCAACAGAGCCATGAAAGTAGTGAGTCCCAATGAACAGAAAAGCCCACTGGCTCTAGTGCTCCTTGGTTTTTTTAACAGTATACGAAGACAGTCATTATAGGCTACTTACACTACAATCAGATTGCAAACGCAAATTGGATGAATGGGGAGTCAATGGAGGGTATTGCAACTCTAGATTCATCCCATTATTATATGCAAATTGCGGCTAGATCACAAGGCACAGATGCGTTCCAGGTCGTAATAGGTGCTGGGTGACATCATGACACTAGATATTGTCTCCTGGGATTTTAAGACGCTAGAATTCAGACAGCTACACGGCTGTCACACCTACATCGCACCACCAATCCTGACTGATATGACCATATATGTAGATCTCTGCATCTGTCAGTGCTTGTCCCCTTTATGTCCATCTAACTATAAATGCACCATGTCTCTGTCTGTACGTACGTCTATGTGTGTACGTCTGTAATGCACGTAACTCGAGAACCATTTGCCCCACCGACTTCAAATTCGACACCATGCATTCCACACCCCCACAGGGAGTGCAATGCCCGGTATCGAGTCGGTCGGAGCCACGGTTGCCCAGAACCGCCACAAAAGGCCTCTGGACCTGATCTCCATATGGAGCTGTCCTGTTCTGACATCTGCATAGACTCCATATTTGGCCATGCCTGACAAAGAACTCCATATATGGGCATAAAAGGGACACAGACATAACTGTGGTGGGGCATGCATTTCCAAGTAGGCCAGGCCAGTGCCATAAAGATCTCTGTATCCGTTTCGTGTCCCTTTTTATTCTGATATAAGGACATCTATTTATCCGTCAACCCGTGTCTATTTTATTTCCATATATGGAGATCCCTGATGTCATCAGTCTATGCCCATGTATGGGCCATGTATGGAGTGGAGTTGACTGATTTGTTTGCGCCCGATACCATGATGATACAATGAGGTTAGACAACACACTCCTGGGTGTAGCTGCTTTTGGAACTCCAGTCCTTATATAGTTATAGCAGAGTCATGGTGACATGAGCGTGACCGACGTGACAGTCCTTATATAGTTATAGCAGAGTCATGGTGACATGAGCGTGACCGTGACAGTCCTTATATAGTTATAGCAGAGTCATGGTGACATGAGCGTGACCGACGTGACAGTCCTTATATAGTTATAGCAGAGTCTTAGTGACATGAGCGTGACCGTGACAGTCCTTATATAGTTATAGCAGAGTCATGGTGACATGAGCGTGACCGACGTGACAGTCCTTATATAGTTATAGCAGAGTCTTAGTGACATGAGCGTGACCGTGACAGTCCTTATATAGTTATAGCAGAGTCATGGTGACATGAGCGTGACCATGACAGTCCTTATATAGTTATAGCAGAGTCATGGTGACATGAGCGTGACCGTGACAGTCCTTATATAGTTATAGCAGAGTCATGGTGACATGAGCGTGACCGACGTGACAGTCCTTATATAGTTATAGCAGAGTCTTAGTGACATGAGCGTGACCGTGACAGTCCTTATATAGTTATAGCAGAGTCATGGTGACATGAGCGTGACCGACGTGACAGTCCTTATATAGTTATAGCAGAGTCTTAGTGACATGAGCGTGACCGTGACAGCAGCTCCAGGTCCGCCCGCCCGCCGGCTGGTCTTAAGCTACCGGTAATTTAGGATATAGGATAGGATAAATGGACATTGAAATATGGTCGGTGTGTACTTATAGTAATGTGATGTAACCTTCTATCACTTTACCCACTTATGAAAATATGAAACTTATGAAATACTGATGATTAGTCATTAAAAAAGAATACATATTTTATGAAAGCGGTAATAGTGGTTCCCCACAATATGACAATATTATAGAGGTATTTGGTTGATATTTTGATTTTGTCACCCAGCCCTGGTTCAGATTAGGTTCTGTAACCTTCCTTACTCTTAAGCGTGGACAAATTGAACCAAATGGACCCGTAAAGGTCCATTTGGTTCCATTTATACACTCAAGAGTTAACTGCACATTGAGGCTTTTGCAAGTGTCTGAAATGTGTGATGTTAGGGACGAGTGCATCACTTCCAAAGACTCACTCTCGGATCTTTTTCTCTGAGCCGTCTTGGCCTCCGTCGTAAACGCCCCTGGGAAGGTGCTGGATGAGGCCGATGCGCTGAGCGATGCGCACCTGCTCCTCCTCCGTCAACTGGGTGGCCAGGCGGGACTGACTAGGGGTGGGATGGTACATGGGCATGTGAGCCTGCTCCTGGAAGACAGACACACACAGCAAATATTCATTCCTAATGTACCAATCAGATTATAAACCACAGCAAATATTCATCCTAATGTACCAATCAGATTATAAACCACAGCAAATATTCATCCTAATGTACCAATCAGATTATAAACCACAGCAAATATTCATCCTAATGTACCAATCAGATTATAAACCACAGCAAATATTCATCCTAATGTACCAATCAGATTATAAACCACTGTAAATATTCATCCTAATGTACCAGTATCAGATATAAACCACAACAAGTGATAACTCAAGAGCATGTCAATACCCTCTAAAGTCTAAACAATGGGGGCGGGGGGGGTTGTATGTAATGTTAATGTATATATAATTTATAAATAATAGATTATTATCATAAAGTAACTATCAAAAGTGGTGACGTCTTTCTTCAAATTAAAATCGATTGTATTTTCATTTATAAGAATAATGTATTTTTTAATATTTAAGAAATATGTGAACAATGGTATGCATGTCTGCTGGTGCTGTAGCTCATGGCAAGGCAGACCTTTCAGTTTACACAAGAATAGGTTAATATATATTGCCACTTTGGACGGTTCAAGGGAAACCAGCTGCTCTCACCTGGTAAGGCGGAGGTGGCTCGAGGTCTGGATCACCATAACTTGCTCTGTCTGACTGAGAATCGTGAAGCAGAGAAATGTCATCCGATGTCGGAGATTTGAGACAGTTGCCCATATCCCTTTCTCAGTCCTGGTTCTTGGGTCTTGCTAGCAAATCAACCAGCTATATATATAGACGTTAGCGTTGTGGTTGATTTGGCTAAACCTGATGCTCTTGAGGGCCAGTGCTGCTTACAACAACAAGCCAATGTTGTTTACCACCGCCACTTCGATACTAACCTAACGTTACTTTATCGAAAACACAGCGACTCAATGTTCGATTGTCAAGGACGATTCCCTGCGCATCTTCTCAAAAACGGCGTGTATGAAAGCAGCAGTCAGTCGTGGCACGCATCAGTGAACATGTTAACGCGTTAACAACCTGAAAACATCTCACAACAAAGAAACTGCCTCCTGCTAAAGGCTAGCACAACTGAACTAGCTACCCTCTCGCTAGCCACAGCTGAGCGACGATCCACCACAACTACAATATTTAATCTCATCCCTCGGTTGTAAAACTATGTTCCGGAAAGATATTGACTCTGACCGCATCGGCGATTCTCCTATTAAGAAACTCAATGTTTGTTTCGAGTTGACATTAAGCCTTGGCTCCTGTAACTTCGTGACTACCATGAAAACAACAGTTTTTAGTCTGTCAGGCTAGTAGCTCTCTTTCTTCTACCCGAGGAGACGGGCCATTGCATATGACGTAGTGTGGCTTTAATTTGTTGTGCTTTTTTTGGGGGGGAGGGGGGGGGGGGAGTCGTCTACGTCCCATCGCCTGGAGGGACAGTCGCGCTGTGATTGGCAACCCCTGACGCACACACGCGCGCGCGCGCACACACACACGCACATAGTTCATGTAAAGGCAAAAGGCTGGTGCCTGGTGAATGATGTTATTTGTTAAGACCAAAAAGTGGTGACAAAGAGCTTTTCTTTTTTTTTTATCCCACAAACACATTTTTCACCCCGTGCCAATTGCCTAATCTGTAGTCCTAGGCGCTGGCCGGCCCACTCCCTCTAACAACCTGGGGAGAGCTCCGAAACGGAGCTCTTCCTTCAATGCATGATCAGGACCGCTTCTTTAATATCACTTTATATTCTGACAAACTATTTAAATACACCCTTAATCTAATCATGATGGGCCTTACAACATGTTGGGTTACTAGATGATACCTACTTAAATATCAACCAAATTACAAACTTCAAACGCTATAAGGGATGAAAAGCAGTTTAGCTTTCTGGGGCATGGAAAGGCACAACTATATGAGTGCAACTGAGGACACTTTTATTTGTATATACAACTATTGTACACATAAAAACCAAACAATTATTTGCATTCCAGGAACTTATAATACAAGTCTCAATGTTTTTGGTTATGCGAGTTTCACAGACGTAATTGGCCATCTTTAGGCAAATAAAAATAAATACAAAATACCTTAAAAATGAACATTCCAGAGATCCCTCTACCTTTCATAGCGCAGTGGCTTGTAAGGTTATAATTTATCTCTCAAATCACAGCATAATTGTCACGTACATTGTATTAGTAAGTAATGGAGTGATGGTGTGTCCTGTAGTCTATAGTTCTACAGTCGGAAAGGTGGAAACATTGTTTCCGTATTGTTAGCATGTCCAGTGTAGTCAGTCACGTCACGTGAAATATCGCAGGTTCAAAGAGACAAACAATAAATATAACAATGTGTAGATGTTCCCGTTTTACAGTATAGTTTTCCATTCATGGTTAAAGCTGTGAAGTGATGGATTGAAGCTGCTGCGAGTGTAATTGTGCTCCTTTAGTCCTCTGCAGTCAAACCACTAGAAACCATATCACAGTATCACATGTTGACATTAGAACCCCTGTTCTACATCAGTTGCATTACTTGAACTGGTAGAAATGCAACAAGTGGGAATGCAGTTCACCAAGAACGATGATTAAACAAAAGTTATGGATTTTAATGCAATTGCTTCATGTTCATTCTTGCCCTTATTTGTTTGTGTATTTTTGCAAGAACATAATATAAGGATAGATGGAAGTTTGGTATGACTATGATAAAAAGTCGAACCGACAAAAAAAAGCCTCTTTTGTATGTGTGAAGTATTCACTTATGGTATTCACATCTCAAACTTATTACGGGTTGTTCAATCTCTACTTATCTCCCTCTGTCTGTCTCTCTCTCTCTCTCTCGCCAAATAAATAACAATCCTAAAAGAGTTATCAAAAAAGGTTTGTCCACCATACCATTTTGGGCTCAGAAATTGCCCCTGCACATTCACTCAGACCGAATAAAATCCAGCATTATTGAGTGTAAATTATTACTATCTACATTGACTTGTAAGGGATCGGAATACAATCTCTATCGACGTCTGCATTGTGCATCGATCAGGTAAAAGAGCTATGCTAGCTGCAAAATATGTGACAGCAGAGAGACAATCACATTGCGCATTTACAAAACCATGGATTCAAAAGATAGTTTATAAAGTTCTCCTTTTGCACATAGTTACATATTCACACATCCCACAGACGTACACTGTTAAAAGCAACACTGAATCATTGTTTGAAATACCTTCAGAAATGACAATATCTATACACAAATGACATACTCTATTCATTCCTTTCACTTATTTTGATTTACACCATATCTCATGGCTTTTTGAGATTCATTATTAGTATTACTATAAATAAATGTGACAAAATATAAATTCTGCATCAGCGTTGGCGATGCCGTTTTTTTTTTTTTTTTTTTGTAGGTTGATTTTATTCATATTGTAACAAACCCCCAGGAAATGTCATAGCTTTGAAGCAATGACGCAAAAAAGAAAATACATTGTCTCTCACTCTGTACACTGAAGCATACCATCCTCTGAAATCTTTCCTACTCCTTCCAACACCACAACATGCCCAACCCGCCCGGTCCGTCCCGTCTCCCATGTGTTGTCTCTCGCTCTCTCTCTCTCTCTCAACACCTGTCATCCTCCTCTGTGTCACTGAGTGGATCATCGCAGCCAGAGACGGAGACGGTCTGCGCCAGCCGTTTGCGGAAGTGCCCGTTGGGTACCTGCCAGCCTGTCCGCGAGTGCGGCCGCATGGAAGCGCTGACGGTGTTGGACCGTCCCAGGCTGTGGGCCACGGCGGCCTCGAAGGTCAACGTCTCCATGGGGTCCGGACTGTGCTCCTCGTCCTGTGAGGTGCTGAGGAAGGGCTCGGAGGGGTAGCGCTGCGGCGGCGGGGACTGAGGTCGGGCCGCCTCGCTCTGTCTCTCTCCCCCCCCCCTCGCCGACCCCTCTGGAGCCTCCCGTGTCGCGGGCTTGCTCCTCCTCCGAGTCTCTCGGCCGCCGCCGCGTTCGTCCTGGTCTTCGCCGGCGGAGGCGCGCGTCGTACGACACACCAGAGGGGAGTAGGAGATGTGAGGGTGAGTGTGTGTCGGGGTCTGTGACAGAGGCCGGCGGCGGCCACTGGGGGTGCTAGACTCTGAAGTGGACGGGACGGGACTCTCTGAGCTGTTGCCCTGGGAATAGGAATAGAAAAAAGAAAAATCAGCCATATATCATTAATTCTACAGGATGTCCATACAGTATATGTCCTTATTTCATTCTACACAGGATGTCCACTCAGAGATTGTCAAGGGAGTACAACACCCTCTAGGGGGTGCGTGACATGAAAAGGGTAATGGCGGTTTTATGGTGTTTATTTAGCACAAACGGCAAAATCCAGTAAACCACTATTGTAAGGAGATGTATAGAGCAGCTGTGGGAATATACAGCAGTTGCATGTCATGTCATCTCAGTGCAGTGACATTCTTTGATTATTTGCCATAATCATTTAAAAAAATGTAGCATTTTTGGCCAAATACAACGAGACTTAGTGTTTTGGGGGTGTGCGTCAGCTACGTCAGGAGGTAACAGAGGGGGTGCACGGCCAAAATAGTTTGGGGACCCGCTGCCTTACGCTATACCTGTTTCTCCTCGGGGTGTGCTCTCTCCACACTGGATGAGCGGGAGGGCTGAAGGCTCCTTTCCTCCGAAGTGCAGCGAGACGCTCCTGGGGAGAGCAGGTGACGGCGCTCCTTGGATCGGCCGCGCTCTCGCTCAGACCGAGACACTGGAGGACCACAGAGCCACGGTGTCCCACACAAAGGACATGGATTAAGAGAATAGGAGGCTTTCGGTTAGACATAGCATTGGTCCGATATCTCAAACCGTCCCTCACCCTAACCTCTCCACGGAGCAGCACACCTAAACCTAACCTTAACACCTCTCCCAACCCTTAACGCACCCCTCACCAACCTTAATCCGGTCGTCTTGACGCACCCTCACCATCCAGTCGGACCAATGCTATGTCTATGTCTATGTCTAACCAAAGTGAGTACAATCATATATCACTTCAACATTTAGAAGACATTTTAACTAAGATGTGACCGCTATCTTGGACAAAATGGCTACTATCAAATAGGACTATACGGTATATAGCTAGCTTCACAAACAAATACAAATATCACACCCGTGTGAAGTGACTAGTGAGGGGCGCTCTTATCATCGTACGTCATCATACAATACATCATCTCATTCTCAACCATGAGTGGCACATCTCCCACCCAATCACGCCGGCGTCCTCACTTTTGTCTTTAATGGTTGTGTTTTCAGTCCATTTGGTTACATTTGTACACTCTCTGAGGGCTATATCTTGCGCCACCCCTTATAATAAGTTTAGGGATAAGGGATAAGGGTGGCACAAGATGGAGCCCTCTAGAGAGTTACATTAACACTCCAGGTTTGACAGTGCACGGCTAGCTAACTAGAGCACATGCACAAAAGCACATGAGCACAGCAGAGCGCACGTCACGTGAGTTAAGCAGCTGTGACAGTGGTTTTGGAACATGACTAACCGGCGGCCTTGTAGCTCTTGTGACGAGGTCGATATGCCAGTTCGGGGCTCTTCTCGTCCTCCTGCCATAAACCATTCCCCCGCTGGTCCGCAACAGTGGATGCAGAGCGCTTCATGGAACCACCTGCAACCTGCTTAAGCGTGCGCGCGCGCGCACACACACACACACACACACACACACACACACACACACACACACACACACACGCGCGCGCGCGCACACACGGATGTAGGGTACATGCAGTGCACAGATGTAAAACAATGGAGGGAGAGACACAGACATACACACAATAAATGCAGGAAACGTATATTATCTAATAAAATAAAAATAAAAGCACAATACAACACTGAATCCATGCAGAGTTTCCTTTTTGATTGCTGCCCATGCTGTTTGGGGTAAACAGAGAATATATATTATTGTATCCAGTCAGAGGTTTTACCCTCTCCTTATGACCAATGAAACTAAAAGGACAAGTCAGTTTGAGGTGTCAGCATCCCCAAGACACACCATGCCGATGTTCGGAATCATTCACTGAATCTAAAATCAGACGTGCGCAAAAACAAGGCAGCCACTGCAGGCCCCCAAACCGATGTTCTTCCACGTCACAATGACTAGTGCTTAGCCCAGGTCTTCTCTTCGTGTACGACACCACGTGCATACAAAGCACTTAAAGAGTTGTGAGTCCATGCAGCCGTCGTAGCCTCACAGTGGCTTTAGGGTGTATACCTGTGGCTCTACAGCCAGACGGGGCATGGAAGAGGCCCGCATACACAGGCCCCTGTAGCCTAGCGGGAGCTCCAGTGTAGCTCCAATCACACTACTGCACGCCCCCACCTAGGTGAGACCAGAGACACAGAGAAAGGGAGGGTGACAACGGTCGCTTTCTGGAATGGGCAGGGCTGTAAAGGTTTTTTTTTTTTTTTTTTTGTATCACTGGGCCATCAATCACAGTTCATCACTATTTGCCATCCAATCAGAAGCCATTCCAGCCAAGAAAGGGACAGAGTAAGAGCTATAACGACAACAAAGGAGACCGACTCCCAAGGAGAAATAGTCAGGAAGAACGAGAAAAGAGCGAGTGAGATAGACTGAAAGAGAACAGAAAAAGGCAGAGAGAGAGAGAGAGTGTGACATGAGTGAAACAGTTAACAGGAAAAGAACCAAACCAAATATTTCGTTTTTTAAGTACATGCAGTCATGCATGATCCTACCGCCGGTGCATGGACCGCTACACAAACAGTGCGACGACAACATCATCCCGTCTGTGGGCCAAAGACGTTGTTCCTCAGTGACAGTTCACAGTGGAGAGGACAAACACTAATATGCAGTTACTTGAGCTGACCCCGCTGTCTCGTTCCTCCAGCCAAAGAAATACGACTGCCGACAGTCGACCAAGACAGCATAGAGACAACGCAACGTGGAGGACGAGGCACCGGTTAGCCTGCCTCGGCCCACTGGAACCTCCACGGGATCAAGATGGAATCAAAGACACGGAGACATAGCATTGCCATGCTCTGCAAAGGCATTTAGTGAATTAACACTGGGAATTCAACAATACTGTTAAAACACAAGGGCACAAGCTGTTTGACATTTCATGAATGCGTCCGTTTCACTGGTAGAAAATCCATAATTGCAAGGTACAACATGCATCTAGGTATCATGTATGGCTGCAGGCTGCTCCCCTTCTTACCAGAGTCTGGTCCTGACTAGGTTCTACATCTGAACCCAAGGGCTGCAAAAAGAGCTCCTGGGGTGAGATGGGACTCAAAGCCACGAATCCTCCCCTGGTCCTATACACAGGGACAGAGACAAGCAGTAAAGAGTAAAGACACAGTGAATCCTCCCCTGGTCCTATACACAGGGACAGAGACAAGCAGTAAAGAGTAAAGACACAGTGAATCCTCCCCTGGTCCTATACACAGGGACAGAGACAAGCAGTAAAGAGTAAAGACACAGTGAATCCTCCCCTGGTCCTATACACAGGGACAGAGACAAGCAGTAAAGACACAGTGAATCCTCCCCTGGTCCTATACACAGGGACAGAGACAAGCAGTAAAGACACAGTGAATCCTCCCCTGGTCCTATACACAGGGACAGAGACAAGCAGTAAAGACACAGCGACTTGCAGTCTCATAAAGTAATACACTGAATGTTTTTGGACACGAATATCATGGGCCAATTTCAGGTGCGTCGTTCTTTCCTCAGTTTTCCTCACACACGTGCACGCACGCACGCACGCACGCACGCACGCACGCACACACACACACACACACACACACACACACACACACACACACACACACACACACACACACACACACACACACACACACACACACACACACACACACACACACACACACACACACACACACACACACACACAGAGCGAACAAAGCACAGACTCACAGGGCTGAGCCAGCGCTGAGGGTCATCATAGGCAGTGGTTGGGTGTTAGAGTAGATATCCTCAGGGAGGGTAGAGGCGTCCAGACGTTTGAACATCAAGCTACTCTTCTGAAGAAAACATACAATGTAAATACGTCAACTACAGGTCATGGGCTTTCTATACAGTGGTGGAAAGTAACTAAGTACTTTTACTTAAGTGCTGTACTTAAGTACAATCTTTTCTTTTTTTTCCTGTTATTGATAAGCATTTATTTATACAGTTGTACAGAACTGGGAGGAGAGTGAACATAAACATTTACAGCATTATTGTACCTTTTTTTTCTTTCTCCATACATTAACCCCCCCCCCCCCTCCCGCACCAGAGTAAGTGTCCAAGTGTACGTACAGTCTGTTCAATTTGCATAGAATGATAGTCTGATGATGACAATTGTATGAAAATACAAAGACAGAAAATAGAACCTGTTGATATAAACATGAGACATATTAGGGATGATGGTACAGTAACAACACTGTAATAGTGTTAATCACTGTAGTAAACATGAGAGGTCCCTGATTACACCAGTTCCATGGATGTAAGATATTAAAACCCATTCAGGCCTGATGTTGAAATAAAAATTAAAAAAAGTTCTAATTCATGACAAATTTCTGAAAGATTTGAGGCACATTTCAACGACCTTTCAAAAATAGCAGACCTACAAGCTTGCAGCTTAAGTACAATTTTGAGGTATTTGTACTGTACTTTTTTCAGTACTTTTACGTCTACTCCACTACATCTCGGAGACAGAATTTGAACTTTTACTCCACTACAATTATTTGAAAACTTTAGTTACTAGTTACTTTGGCGATTTAAATTTTGATTAGAAAACATACATTTACTTTTGTACTTTAAGTACATTTTGATGCTGATACTTTTGTACATTTTCAATTCCGTACTTTTACTTGTAACGAAGTAGTTCTAAATTGCAGTATTGGTACTTTTGCTTAAGTAAAACAATTGAGTACTTTTTCCACCACTGCTTTCTATACAACTCATGCATCATTTCCAGGCTGGCAGGTGGCCACTGCTGTAAGTAAGTAAGTAAGTAAAAATCCTTCAGGGTCCATTTGGTTCCATTTGTACACTCTTCTGAGTCAAATGAACACTGATGATTTTTTACTGTGTGTGATTTTCAGGAGAGGGAAAAAAAAGAGTGTGTCTATGTATGTATTACCTGAGCTTCTAGCTGTTGCCTCAGTTTCTTGGCTTTGTTCGTTTTGAAGTAGTCCATAATCATCATGGAAGCATAGATCTTACCCACCGTCATGTCAGTGTCTGTGGGGACAGGCATATAGTGTAGATGTAGGCAGGCATCGTCATGCATTAAAAATACACACTGGCAAGCAGTAGGCAGCCCTACATGTACACTTAAGACCAGTTTAACCCAGACTACTGACTACTAGTAATTGGTGTACTGACCATGGTATTACTGTGCTTAACTGACCAGCCAACTGGCCTGAACTGAACACCACAGAGCATCTGCCACAGGCTTATCACCTCCACGCCAACGCCCCATTGATGAAATATTTAGTTTAAAAGTAGCCCAGATCACGTATTGAGTGCATACATTAACATACCTTTCAGATGGTCGACATTTCTGTACTATAATTGGTTTTTTAGTGGTCTCATAAAATATTAGAATATTTTGAGATGGGATTATTTTTCATGAGCTGTATGCAATCAATCAATCAATCAATCAATCAATCAATCAATCAATCAATCAATCAATCAATCAATCCATCCCTAAGGTGTGCAGATACACCCATACCTTTATTAATAGGCACCAGGAGGTCCAAGGTCTTTTGAGGAAGGTAAGGCCAGATGACACTGATCTCCTTCTGCAGCTCAGTGTCCAGTGCAATGCGATCCTCACCACCTGGAACCAACACACATCATCACTATACATCTACACCACCTGGAACCAACACACATCATCACTACATCTACACCACCTGGAACCAACACACATCATCACTACATCTACACCACCTGGAACCAACACACATCATCACTACATCTACACCACCTGGAACCAACACACATCATCACTACATCTACACCACCTGGAACCAACACACACACATCACTACATCTACACCACCTGGAACCAACACACACACATCACTACATCTACACCACCTGGAACCAACACACATCATCACTACATCTACACCACCTGGAACCAACACACATCACTACATCTACACCACCTGGAACCAACACACATCACTACATCTACACCACCTGGAACTAACACACATCATCACTACATCTACACCACCTGGAACCAACACACATCATCACTACATCTACACCACCTGGAACCAACACACATCATCACTACATCTACACCACCTGGAACCAACACACATCATCACTACATCTACACCACCTGGAACCAACACACATCATCACTACATCTACACCACCTGGAACCAACACACATCATCACTACATCTACACCACCTGGAACCAACACACATCATCACTACATCTACACCACCTGGAACCAACACACATCATCACTACATCTACACCACCTGGAACCAACACACACATCACTACAGCTACACCACCTGGAACCAACACACACACATCACTACATCTACACCACCTGGAACCAACACACACACATCACTACATCTACACCACCTGGAACCAACACACATCATCACTACATCTACACCACCTGGAACCAACACACACACATCACTACATCTACACCACCTGGAACCAACACACATCATCACTACATCTACACCACCTGGAACCAACACACACACATCACTACATCTACACCACCTGGAACCAACACACACACATCACTACATCTACACCACCTGGAACCAACACACATCATCACTACATCTACACCACCTGGAACCAACACACACACATCACTACATCTACACCACCTGGAACCAACACACATCATCACTACATCTACACCACCTGGAACCAACACACATCATCACTACATCTACACCACCTGGAACCAACACACATCATCACTACATCTACACCACCTGGAACCAACACACACACATCACTACATCTACACCACCTGGAACCAACACATCATCACTACATCTACACCACCTGGAACCAACACACATCATCACTACATCTACATCAAATGGAACTCTCCAGTGTACAAATTGAATCGAATGAATGTTCATGGATCCATTTGGTTACGTCAACTTACAAACTTACAAAAAAACAATCAATCCAGAAAACTCAAAAACTAAATATATAAGAAATCAAATAATGAAAATTCTGTTTTTCAATTAGGTACAGTTATATTTGAGATTTATCTATCTTCCGTTTTTGTATTTCTAGAATATGCATGTATAATGTGATTTTATTTTGCTGTTTCGCAGATGCCATGATATTAAAACAACATGCTCAACGCTAAACAATATCCGAATTAGAGTTTAGGCATTCAGCAGACACTCTATATCCAGAGCGACTTACAGTAAGCAAGTTAAACACATAGTTAAATGAATAACCTAGCATCAGACTATTATATCAAGAAATAAATAATCTGTACATTGAAACAGTAGAAACTATAGGATGCCAGGTCAACAATTGAACCTGGCATCCGTCTAAATTGTCATCAAGGCCAGGTCAAGTGCTACATTATGCTCATCGGTGAACCCTGACCTCTGGCGATTTTGATCTCCAGGGCGGTGCGGATGAGAGACATCAGCGTGGAGGTGAAGTGGACGGTCATGTCCTCGTCCACTGGCATGTTCATCAACACCAACCTCTGGGAAAGACACAGACACACGAGCACAGGAGGGAGCGACAATGAGTTGGTTAATTTCCTCGATGTCCAAGCTTCTTTTCAGGCTGAGAATAGGGGAGATCTTTACTGCATTCCTCAATACCTTGTAGGCGATCTTGGCAGGACACTTCTTCCCCAGGCCCAGCGGTGGCGACATGTGCGTCAACATCTCATACATGGCCGTGTAATGGATACGGCCGCTAAAGCAGAAACATGTAACAAGTAAGAATAGTAACTTCATGGACTTTAAACCAGTGCGTCTCAGACTTTTTCCCATTTTAAATACCGCTATACTCTGAGAGAGCTGGTTAAATAAAGGACACGATGATGAAAACACATTTTAAGGAGGGAATTAAAGACACATACTGCCACAATACTAGACATTCACAGGCCTTCGGCCCACTCACATCTACCTTAAAAAAATTAAAATTAAAATTAAAAAGAGAAAGGAAAATCAGAAGGAGGAAGCGGGAAAGACGGGCGTCCGCTTTATGCCGTTTTAAGAGGCTGTTTGCTCGCAATCTAGGCTTTATCCGCGTGAGTGAACAGAACACGGATGTTCTGGGATCATTTCTGATGTTGTGCTGTGTCGAGGTTACAACACTAACGCTTCTGAAGAGAAATGGATGTTTAAGACGGAGGGAGTGAGTGTAATACAAACGGAATGTGCAGGAACGGAAACGGTAACTGCAGAAGCTCGGTTGAAAACGCAGAGGTGCGTAAAGTGAGTGACGTCAGAGCACAGGCAGCGCAGCGGCATACTGTAAACTGTAAACGTTGTGTGACTTTGTGCACTTTGCAACATGGCGACCTGTCCTATTGACGATATTCAGACCGCTGCCATCTTGCCAGCAAGGTGCTAACTAGGTGCAACTTCCCATATAGATAATATAATATACAGCCCATTCATAATAGACAGCCCATTCATCCAAACAGAAAAGTCCTGTCTGATTGTATTAAATAACGTCCAATTCACCAACATTGCAGCTGTCTGGAAAGCTTGAATTATCCTCTTTCAATCTGTAAAGTTTTTGTTTCATGAAAATCCACCACAGACATGTTATTATGAGCTACTTACTTCCTGCCAAGACATTCTGTGCAGGTAATTTTTCTCAGTGTCAAAGTTTGGGAGTGCTCGTTGGATAATCACTCAACTGCATAGTGCATACCACCTGTTTTGAATTTGCACATAATGCAGGAGGCAGCAGGAGGTTGCTTTATTAAAAACGAGTACTTCCAAACTCCAATACTTCAAAATCACCTGCGAGGAATTTCTTGACAGAAAGTAGCTCATAACAAGTCTACGGTGGATTTTTATGAAACTAAAACTTTACAGATTGAAAGAGGATAATTCAAGCTTTCCATACAGCTGCAATGTTGGTGAGTTTGACATTATTTAATACAATCAGACAGGACTTTTCTGTTTGGATGAATGGGCTGTCTATGGGAAGTTGCACCTAGTAGCACCTTGCTGGCAAGATGGCAGCGGTCTGAATATCATCAATCCGATCACCAACTCGCCACCAGCTCAATTGTATAGATACCGGTAGATTGGTTTAAAGCAAAAGTGAGAAATATTTTCGCTAGAACGCCGCAGACATGAGTCATGGCCTGGGACCCTGCTGTTATGGTGTATGAATAGGTTTCCGGCCTTAGAGTATAATGACTTTGATCTATGAGTCCAATCGGTGACTGACGAGGAGGGTCTGAGTCCAATCAGTGACTGACAAGGAGGGTCAAACTACATTATTATTACAGGGAAAAGAGGGATATCACATGAGGTGCAACTGCAGGTCTAGAATCAACAGAGCCTGGCATTGCTAGAATAGTTCATCGTGGTTATTCCATAGCGGCGAGGGCAGACAGATGTAGCAGGTGTGTATACTTTAACATAATTGAATTCCTGAAAATGGTCAAATGCTGTCTACTGCACAACTCTGCAATATAGTTGAGTTTAATCTATCATTCCCTGTCACTATACAAATTGTGGCGCATAAATATCAATTGCCTTATGCAACATTTGTGAAAGAAGGGGATTTCTTTTATGCATCTGTTTTTTACATACACATTACAGTAAGTGATTTTTTTCTCTGTAAGCTCTCTGCATTTCACATACAAATATCGCCCCCTGCTGGACAGAGTTGGAACATGAGCATCATCAAACTGTTTTAGGTCTTGTGAAACAAAAGAAAAACACACCCAGGTGAAGTGAGGGGCCGCAGGGGCGCTAATATATTAAAGTCTATCTCATGTTGATCAGGTGATGTAATGGTGATTTAAAACAATTAACAATAAAGAGACAGTAAATGGCACATTATGACGTACATTTTCCCTTCATTGTCAATGCGTTTACAAAACAACAACATTGAATTAAAGACAAACATTAAACCTGTGTATAGCGCCCCTCAAAAATAAAATAAGATGAATGACATATCTCACCCTGCTGCACGGTCATACTCTCCCCAGATGCGGACAAACTCATCCAGGTGATGGGGGCCAAGAATGGAAGAATCTCGCGTCAGGTACTCAAAGTTATCCATGATGACGGCTACAAACAGATTTAGCATCTGCGGAAATGACGATCAAGACAACGTGCGCTGAATAAAGCGGAACATACTAAATAGGGAGAGATTGGACACAGGAGAATGGTAAAAAAAACAAAAACATGGGGGTGCATCATTGCATAGTGAGCGTCCTGACCAGAAAGGAACTGAAGAATATGAAACTGACGAAGTAGCAATAGGAGAACTCTGTCCCGCAGCCTCCCTCGTGGTCCGGGGAGGTGATGAGAGGATCTATGGACGTGTCCTCCTCACACTCCTGGCCTCCCAGGCAAGAAAGCATGATCTCCTGCCACGACTCCCCCGTTGCACTCCTGCTGGACAAACCACACCGTTAAGGGCTGAGGACTTCTAAATCTTGACAGTTTTCTGAAAAACCCTATGTTTCTATGTCAAGTCGTTCTCAAACATTGTCATGTCAAGGACCCCCAAAAATAGATGTAATTTGCCTGTCGACCCCCATCTGAAAATATGTTGTTCCAGCCTAGGGACCCCTCCATAAGCAAAGATTTGAGTTAAAAACTCGCTCGCTCTGACAGAATATATATTCAACGATTTGCGCCCCATTTTCAGGATTCTTTGAAAAAATAGCAGATCTACAAGCTCGTAGTGCGGCACTAAATTGTAACATAATGCTTAAAACCCCAAAAGGGGTTCCCGTCCAGAAATAGGTTAACAGTTTCACTTTGCTAAGCTTTGATAAGCTCAGGATGTTTAGATGTGGATAAGTCATGCCCACCGGAAGAGCAGCATCAATGCGCCGGAGAATGTCTTGAAGTTGTTGTGCTGGTTGATGTGGCTCTCGTCATTCAACTTAATGTTTCCAAAGACCTGCAGGAAAAGTGTGCGGCTGTTTCAGTGGGATTATGCTTGGGCTTTAAGCAACTACCCAGTTGACTATTCAACTAGTCGACTAGTAAATCCACTAGTCAACCTTGTTGGTACTAGTTGACTAGTTGATAAGAAAAAACGTTTTTTATTTTATTTCTTCCCCCCAATTTTATAGGCCTCAATATCAGGTAGATTATAGTTATAGTCACCAATGTACACAGTTTTTAAATGTACAAATATTTATATATATATATATATTTTACATAATAGGTAGTTAAACAACTAGTCGACTAGTTGTAAAAATGACTAGAAGTGAATGCCCTAGATTACGCTGATGCCACTGCCCTGAACATTAAGACATGTCGTTGAAAATCACCACATAGAAGATAACGTGAGGATGTACAGTACGGTATACCTGCATTCCGATGATGGCATATATGAAGAAAAGCATAGCGATGAGAAGACAGACGTAAGGAAGAGCCTGTTGGGGGCGGAGACAAGAGACAGTCCATCAGTACTTTGTCACACATGGATTGATGTCTGAAAAGATTTGTGATAATACGCAGCGTTCATTTATCCATTTGGAACTCTGAGTGCCCTTTGCGTTCTGCACCCTAGTGCACCATGCTGTGGTAGATCTTCTGGCCATGAGTGTACAAACGTAAACAACGGTCCATTTGATCACATTTCTACACTCTCGACACTTTACTGTGTACAAGGATGAAGAAGCGTCCCTATGTCTGTATGGTCATGTATACAAATGGACTCTAGACGCCTCAAAGAGTTAGGAAGTAGGTTGCAATGTGTCTGACCTTGAAGGACTGGACAAAGGTCCACAGCAAGATTCTTATGGTGTAACCTTGTCTCAGCAGCTTGATCAGCCTGGCTGCTCGGAACAGCTTCAGGAAACTCATGTTGATGGTATTCAAAGACTAAACCCAGAGAGAGAGAGAGAGGGGGGGGGGGGGAGCTTAAGAGAGAATTGGTAACAAACAAGATTTTGAGTATGACTTTTATTACCACACACATAACCTTATGAAAAATAATAGCATTACAGCAAAGAAGAACATAAAACTATTTAGGAATAACTTGCCTGCAAATCCACTATTATCTCAGTGATGCTGCCGAGCACAGTGATGAAATCAAAAATATTCCAAGTATCTCGGAAGTAGTTCTGTAGGAAAGGCAAACAGAGAAACCATTGTGCGATCCATAAACAATCTTCAATACGACTCGGCACAAAGCAAGTCAAAATACTGTATTACAATTTACTGTAGTCCAATTGATTGTAGTACTCACCACAAGTCCAAAAGCCATGATCTTGAGAATGCACTCCAAGGAGAAGAGCACGGTGAAGGCCGTATTCAGGTGCTTTAAGACAGTGTCGTAGGCCGCTGGAGCCGAGTGATACTGTGTACAATCAAACCAAAAAATAGACTTATTCTGTCAATCTATCTGTGCTCCATGACAAGGTAATGGCCTGGAGAGCAGAGATTCTATTCTATTTACTTTGGGACCTCAATCTACATGGTAAAATGTGTCCATTGAACTCTGGGAGGGTACAAATGGAAACAAAGGAACCTGTGAGTGTTCCATTTGTACAATCGGAGTGAGACGTGTAAGGGTCCATTTTGTTCCTATCAATTATTTAGCTGCAGACCAGTGTTGTTTTCGTCGACTAAAACTAAGACGAAAAATGCTCGCCGACTACCTTTTTTCACTGACGAAAACCAAATGGAAACTAAATGAAAACTAAGCTATGATGACTAAAACTAAGACTAAATATATTGACAATTTCATCAAGAAATAAAAACTAGATTAAAATGTTAGGAAGGGATTAGTGGACAAGAGATCCAGTATGAGTCATTTTACACTTGGTTGCATGCTGAAATAGCAGATCTACAAGCTCACAACGTGTCGCAGCTTGTAGATCGGCTATTGTCAGCAAGTGTAAAATCATCCATTACGACGGCATCAAGGCCCGCCAAAATACATTTTAGTCGACTAAATCAACCGTAGATTTAGTCGACTAAAACTATAACAGTAAAACATTCCAGGTGACTAAAATGTGACTAAAACTAAATGAAAACTATTCAAATGACTATGACTAAAACTAAAATCAAATTTTGCTGCTAAAAACAACACTGGTGCAGACCACCTGGACCCTTAGAGTATAATATTAATAGAGACGGCACCGGATTTCTCCTCCCATCCACTTGCATTAAGTTGCTCAAAAGCTCATGAGGCGATTTCACTCCTCCTTCTGGGTAGGAACAGAGCGCATTCTGGGAAGAATTGGGCCAAATCGTGAACGCGCTGTGCCGTTGACTATCATTGCACGCGTTCACGTATGAAACAGCGTTCACGTGTCATTATGAACGTGTGCAGTGATAGTCAACGGACCAGAATTGGCCCAGCGCTGCAATACCAAATTCGGCCACTATATGTCCATTTGGCCTCAGGGTTTCCTCCGGGTGCCGTCTCTATTAATATATACTTTCGGCTCTTTCTGAAACCAGTCCCTTGACTTGAAGTGCTCTCCTCGTCAGAAAGTGCCCCTCCAGCTGAATCAAGTTCCCTTGATTAGGGTGCTGGGTATAAAAAACTGTTTGGAGATACACTCACCCTCCTTGTGAAGAAACAGGAAACAGACACCATTCGTTGCCATGGTTACCATCACGCAATTGTGTTACCTGTTATTTTGTTTGTACAGTTATATTGCATTGCATCGTGTATGTTTGTGTGACATGTGGATTTCAGTCAAAAATGACATACATCCATGGTGTTTATAAATCATTGTGTTAAAAGTTGTTTTGTTTGTGTGGTTTCATTTATAGTTTTTCACGGTGGGGTAAATAAAGAGCCCTTGTGAACATCAGTTGGAGCGTTATCTATTCTGCATCAGATGAAGATTGTTTAGGAGGAGTTTATTTATCATTTATTTGTAGTGGTACTTCCATTTGTAGGTCGCGGTTTCCATGCGGACAGAAAGCAGGGCTGCACAAGGCAATCGAGTCTAGATCGGCACAGACTCGCTCTTGAGGGCTATATAAGCCACTTCCACTCAAGGCTGCTTGGTTTCGGACGACACTTAATATGGCGCAGCCTCGCGTGAACGCGCATATCGCGCAAGTGTGTAGGGCGAGTGGCGATGAGCTGGTTTCAGAAAGGGGGTAAGCCTGGACCCCTCAAGGTCCCCAGAGGTACACATTGAGAAGCAGTGGCCTCTAGAGGCCGGTGGTTTACCTTCATCATGAGAACCACAGTGTTGAGGGCGATCATCACCATTACGGTGTACTCAAAAGAGGGCGATGCCACAAAATGCCACAGTCTGTACTGGAAGGTCTGTCTGTTCTGGGGCATGTAGCGCGTCACGGGCCTGGCACTCATGGTGAAGTCAATGCAAGCCCTCTGGAGAGAGAACAGGGAGAGAGAGAGAGAGAGAGAGAGAGAGAGAGAGAGAGAGAGAGTATGCAAGAGTTTTACATTCACCTGAAATCAGTGTGCCAATTCTGTGTGTGTGTGTGTGTGTGTGAGCGTGCATGTGTGAGCGTGCATTCATTCAAACCTTTATTTATTCTCAAAAGACAATGAGGTCACCATGAGGTCATTTGCAGTGTCGTCGAGGTACTGTACAACATCATACAACATTTCATAGCAATAAACCAATACAGAACAGCAACATTTCCTCATTGTGTGACGTGGCACGCCACGCGTGTTTAAAAACATTTTGCAGACACTTGGGGGTAAGTCTGCAATCAGCATGTCTGTGTGTGTGTGTGTGTGTGTGTGTGTGTCTGTTCCTGTGCACAGACACACACAGCACACGTTTGTGAGCACATGCACCATTTTGTGTGAGCATGCGTGCGCACGCGCGCGTGTGTGTGTGTGAGTGTGTGTGTGTTGTTGATGTGTATTCCAGTGCACGTTTGGAACACTGGATAAAATATGCAATAATATACACCGACAGCTGATGTGTCTGAAAACCTCATGTAGACAAACGATGACAGATCTCCATCAACCACTAATGTCTGGTGAACTCAATGTACTGTACAATGTACTGTACAATGTACTGTAGTAGCTAAAACTGTCTGGAAAAACTATTCAGAAATAAGTCTAGTGTAGTGACCAGAAGCAGCGATCAAACGCATCCACCGGTGATAAAGACATATATATGACCAGAGGGGGGATACCAAAATCAAAGGCATCACATTTTCCACCCACCACATCGAACCCTGCACATGAATGAGTGTTGTTGTCCTTAAATTCTGTTTGTTATGTTCTTGTAACAGAATATATATATATATCCCTCCATGTCCCTCCACGCGCCGGAAGGCCCACCCAGTACCCGCTCAGTACCGGATGGCCCACCCAGTACCCGCTCAGTACCGGATGGCCCACCCAGTACCCGCTCAGTACCGGATGGCCCACCCAGTACCCGCTCAGTACCGGATGGCCCACCCAGTACCCGCCCAGTACCGGAAGGCCCATCCGGTACTGAGTGGGTACTGGGTCCCAGTCCCGGCAGAGTAGTCCTGGAGCAGCGGATTGGAGGGTGTGTCCCTGGTCTTTCCCTAATGGGACTGATCGAGGGTAGCTACTGGGACGTAAGTCGTGATTTGATCACCCCCGGCCGGCTGGGTCACCCGAGTGTGAGGCGTATGATGTCGTGAGACCCGAAACCCCCGATGACCTCGGGATACATCACTGAGGATACGTCCCAGGTGCATCCATGCCATGTTTTTTTTAGTTCTAGATCTACAAGCTTGTAGATCGGCTGTTTCCGCTGTTCCTGAAAGGTCTCCAAATGTATGAACCTTTCTCAACATGGAATTGGATTGTGCATAAATAATTACAATTAGGCGATCATGTAACAGCTGTGCCAGGCCTATACTTAGTTGTGAGCAGTGAATAACTTGCGTGAGCATACGCACCTCGTTCTTCTCCAGGGTACACTCCTGGATCATCTTGTCGCCCTGCTCCTGGAACGTGATGATGATCAGGGCCACAAAGATGTTGACGAAGAAGAACGGGAAGACCACAAAGTAGACCACGTAGAAGACGGACATCTCCATGCGGTTGCCACGGCTGGGACCGAGGTTCTCCTCCGTCACATCGGTGGAGTGCTGGAGGACCCTGAGAGGACAAACCAGAGAGAGGACAACCTTTAAGCTGAAAGGTCCTTGTTGTCACGGGGCAGCCCGTCGTGCCCTATGGACTAGTTGCAGACCGCGGCCATCTTGCCATCACAGTTTGGAAGCACTCGCAGACATTTTCTCTGTCGGCCAGCGTCTTTTCCGGGTTTTTAAGACGGCTGTCTAAAAACCCGGAAAAGACGCTTGGCCGACAGAGAAAACGGACGCGCCTGTCTGGTAAGTCTGGCAACAGCTTATATTGAGCAGCTGAGGAAGAGAGCTGCTGGGGCCCTTCATGGAAGGGTGTTGCCCGTTAAGGTATAGTTACCTCAAGTTCTTCTTTGAGCAGTTTGCCTGTGTTATGTTTGATGTGCCTAATGTTTGGACAGTCCATGACTGTGTGGATAATCTTGCATTGCCTGGTTGGTGTTTGGAGACTTTGGCTAAATAAAAGAAACCCAACAAAATGCATTCTTGGAATTGGTCCGGTCAACCTTTACAGTCCTATAATACGCCGGGCGGGGTTTATTTCTTGCGATTAATTCGCATTAGTTTGCTTCATCTCTCCCTCAGCTAAGAAAAACGTTGAGGATTCCAGTCAATTTCTGTGACTGACATAGGTTTAAATCCCAGAGTTGCTTGTTGCTGTGTTTGTGTGTGTGTGTGTGTGTGTGTGTGTGTGTGTGTGTGTGTGTGTGTGTGTGTGTGTGTGTGCGTACGTGCGTGCGTGCGTGTGTGTGTGCGTGCGTGTGCGCTCTCACTCACTGAGGCCAGCCCTCCCCTGTGGAGACGGTGAACAGTGTGAGGAGGGCCCAGCACACGTTGTCGTAATGGAACTCGTGCCTCTTCCACTCCCGCCTCTTCACCTCCTTCTTGTCTCGGCTGTAGTCAATGTAGTAGCCCCTGCAGGGAACAGAGTGGCCCATGGGTAATGGCTGCACTTCATTCACTAGGCTAGTCCATCAGCTTAAATATAGCAAAAGCTGTATTTAAGTTTTACCACCGCCGGTCGCTGCGGTAGAATGACGTGTGACCGCGTCACTCCTGCCTATATGCTGGTGGTCTTAATTTAGAATAGCATGTCGTGGGTAGTTTCAGCATAGATTAAAGCAAAATAACATCTCACGACTGTAAAAATGTTCTAATATGTCATTTGTGAAACAGCGTGAAAGGAGCCACACTAGCGCAACACAATGTAAAAGGATGATGTTTTGGTAGCCATACAGCTAACCAGTTGAAGAAATTGCGGATTGAGGTTGTTAACAATTGCGCTTATGAAATATCGGAGATCATTAGGGTTTTCTGGAAGACTGAAATAACTAATAACCGAAAATAGGCTATCTACAAGCTTACAACACGTCGCGCTGCGACGTGTTGTAAGCTTGTAGATAGCCTATTTTCGGTACAGGAAACACTTCTATAGACGACATGCTGACTTCTATGGAATCCAAATGACTGAAATCAGTCACTGAGAACTTTAAGGGTAAGAAAAGTAACGCACATCCTTCAATTGTTGCTGAGCCAAAACTGTAGAAACAGTAAACAACTAGAACTGCACTCTGTCGAGTGCATACTTGCTTGTTGCACACTAGTAGGCCATAAATGGCCAACTAGTGCGCAAGCAGAGCGCGCAAGTCCTTTCGACCGCTGTAAACTGTCAAATCTCAGTATCTCTGTGAAGGAACGTTTGAAATGATTAATGTTTAGATGTAACTATTTGCTACCTACTTTATACATATAAACATCTAGTATTATTAAGTATGATTCAAGTTTCTATCTATATAAGAAATACTGTTTTATCGTTGTAGATATATTCTGGATCCCTTTTTAGTTTTTCTAGTCATACACATACACACCACGTACTCTGGTCCCAGCAGATCAGGCACAATTAGCTATTTTATTTTTTACGTTATTATGTATATAGTATACGTATGACTAGCTCTAAATGATGACGTAAGAAATATATATAGTATATATATAGTATATAGGCATATACTATATACGTATACATATATACTCTATACTATGTATACTAGTATACGTATGACTAGCTCTAAATGATGACGTAAGAAATATATATAGTATATATATAGTATATAGGCATATACTATATACGTATACATATATACTCTATACTCTATACTGTATAAAGTGTGTAGTTGTAAGTTGATTAGCGGTATACTGTGGTTACTTTGCGCCAAAAACCGTGACAGCTGTTCCGCCATTTGAGGCTTACGCAGAAAAACATCAAATCTGTGCCTGTGTTGCTGGACCAAATGACCACAAATGACCATATTTCTTACGTCATCATTAAGAGCTAGTCATACACATACACACCACGTACTCTGGTCCCAGCAGATCAGGCACAATTTGCTATTTTATTTTTTACTGATTATGTATTTAGTATACGTATGACTAGCTCTAAATGATGACGTAAGAAATATATATAGTATATATATAGTATATAGGCATATACTATATATGTATACATATATACTCTATACTCTATACTGTATAAAGTGTGTAGTTGTAAGTTGATTAGCGGTATACTGTGGTTACTTTGCGCCAAAAACCGTGACAGCTGTTCCGCCATTTGAGGCTTACGCAGAAAAACATCAAATCTGTGCCTGTGTTGCTGGACCAATGATGACGAAATGACCATATTTCTTACGTCATCATTTAGAGCTAGTCATACACATACACACCACGTACTCTGGTCCCAGCAGATCAGGCACAATTTGCTATTTTATTTTTTACTGATTATGTATATAGTATACGTATGACTAGCTCTAAATGATGACGTAAGAAATATGGTCATTTCGTCATCATTGGTCCAGCAACACAGGCACAGATTTGATGTTTTTCTGCGTAAGCCTCGAATGGTGGAACAGCTGTCACGACGAAGGAGACCGGGCGAAAATATTACTTGCGCGCTCTGCTTGCGCAAGTAACTATACTTGCCTGCCTGTCGCTAAATAAAGTTTGGAGAATCTTACAGTGAGTTGCGAGCCCCTGCTTTCTTTTATAACTGAGAACTTGAATCCATGAGTTTGACCTAAGAGGACTATCAGATTGCTATCATGGTGTGTCTGACATCATGTCGTAGTATTGGTTCCGTATCCCGATCAAGCAGCGAGGAACATGGGTCGAGCCGAGACTTTTGAGTTGAGTCGTCACTCACTGGCACTCTTTCTCCGTGTTCATGGAGCTGTCCGTGCAATAGAAGAACCTCCCCTTGAAGAGCTGCACGGCGATGACGGCGAAAATGAACATGAAGAGCTGGTAAACGATGAGAATGTTGAGCACGTTCTTGAGAGACGTCACCACGCAGTCGAACACAGCCTGCGGGGAGACACACGAGAAGCATTAACCCATTTAGACCTCAGGACCTATTCTACAAATGTCTTCTAAAGTTTCTAAAACTTCTACAGTTTTCTGAAAAACCTCATGTTTCTATGTCAGTGGTTCTCAACCCAAAAAGGATCTGTATTTGGCCACCGACCCCCCATCTGAAAATATGTTGTTCCAGGCACCCCCAAGAAGCAAAGATATGAGTTAAAAATGTTCACTCTGAAATAATATATATTCCAACTTTGTGACTCATTTTCACGATTTTTCAATAATAGCAGGTCTACAATCTCACAATGCTTTAATAAATAACATAATGCTTAAAACACCAAAAGGGGTTCACGTCCAGAATGGGTTAAGAGTGATGAAGAGGATAGATAGATAGATACTTTATTTGTCCTTTCGGAAATTTGTTTTGTGCACAGCAGTCATCAGGATATACATAAAACATGCAAACAAACAGATCACACAGTACATAGACAATAAGAAACAGAGCCAACAGAAGGCCACCAGTCATAGTTCCAAGAGGCATCACATCACACTTTATGTACCGAACTGAGACGGGGCCTGCTTGTTCATAAGTCCTATACTTATGTGAACAAACGATCTTGAGGCCCTAGCCTGCAGGGAAGGTACCATGTACCGTCGCCCCGATGGTAAAAGATGGTATTGGCTGTGTAACGGGTGTGTATTGTCCCTAGTAATAGCTTTCCCCTTTCTGATTACCCGGGTCTCATACATTGAGGTCAATCTCTCAAATCGTACCCCAGCTATTTTGCTGGACACGCTGATGATTTTATGGAGTTTGTTCTTATTAACCAATGATAATGAGCCATACAAAACAAAACAAAATGTCAGTGCACTCTCCACAAAGGATCGATGAAAAAGTGCCATAATAGAGGAAGGAGGTATTTGACTGGAACTCTTGACAGAAGCTTGCAAAGCACGGCAGGCACACCTTGAGTTTAGGAAGTCTCTTGATGGTCTTCAGGGGCCGCAGCACTCGCAACACTCTCAGGGACTTTATGGTCTTGATGTCTCTGCCCTTGTTGTTCCTGTTGGCGTTCACAAAGGGTGTGTCACAACTATGCTGTCGAGTTGAGACACCAGGACATATACAGTACAGGCATGCGGACATGTAGAGAACAAAATAGACACGTAAGTGCACTGCAGTTCCACACACTATTTAAATGGCAACACGAGAAATAAAAAAACAACAAGACAAGGACCCAATATCTGCGTGGCTTCAGATTTCATGTGGAAGAGTGCGAGTCATCCATGACATTATTAGGATGTATGAGCATGACTCCACATTCAGGAGGTTTCAACGCAAAATGTGACCACCGTTGACTTTGATTATATAGTTTAAGTTAAATATAAAAAAAACTAAATGTGAATGGAGGTACTTCCTTGGCCCACTGGCAACGTGCACATGAAATTTGGAAGTCCAGCGGTTCGCAACATTAGCCTCGGACACACAGACACCAAAAGGCAAGAGCACTATTGATCAAGGCGAAAAGGTCAAATGAGAAATGAAACGATACAGAAATATTAAACGTAAACAAGTGTATGAGATGCTGTTTACCCCATCACATTCCTGGGAGCACCAACAGTGATACAATCCACAGGAACAACAGAGAAAATGTAGGCATAGAGAGAAATACACAGGGAGGATCACAGCTATATTACACAGCTATATTCACAACAGAGACGTGAACACTGAAGTCATTTGCAGTGCAAGAAAATGCAACAAGATTGATCACAATCATGTAGAGGGAAAAGAAAGCAAGGTAAGGTTCTTGGGATTTTAGCAGCATACATTAGGGCCATAATCTATACAGTAGGGCAGAGCCTCCACGGTTGTAACATGCACGTTATCTCTTGATTGGTCAACGCCATCATGACGCCATCGCGTCAGTATGCGTACAGCAACGTACTCTACGTGCCCAGGAAGTGAAGTGTTTACCTTCATCCTACGGGGAATTATTGGCGGACTTTTCTAAAAATGCGTAAAACTTTACACCTGGAGTATATGTGGGCTACAATTTTTTTCTTTGATGTTGGTGAATAAAAGTCCACATGGATGTCTTCATGCTTATGTTCTTCATTAGTTTGCATCGTGTTTAGACGGAATGCACGTTCATTCTGGTCTGTAAGCAACGCCAAAGAACAACTTGCTAAAGTGGGTCAATTGTAACACACGCCATACCATTAAATACCATTTTACATATTTGACATTATTGGCCAATATTATATGTTCAGTCAGCTGTCTTTCATTACAGAGTGTATTCTAAATTAGTTTAGGGTTGTATAACATTGTACAACTCAATCAATCAATGTATTTTCCCATTGAACTGACTCAAACGCCCAAACTGGTACACCCGGTACTATTTAATATTTCCCTTATGTTTGATACATTTTCTTATCACATCCATGGTATGAAAACAATGTTTTGTTTTGCTTCAATGAAATATAATTGCTTCAGGCTGAAAACGATATGTTTAATGGTGTTTTTTAGCGTTTTTACATTTATCACGCATGCCGTTACAATGAATCCGATATGCGCAGCAAATGTAACACTGGAACAGTGTCCACGTTCGGTTTAATAACTCCCGACCTGTTTTATCAATTGAAAAACTTGAAGTGGTTTATGGTAGCAGACATGTGTAGGTCCGTTGCCTGAAAATATGACATATTATGTAGATAAACTGACCTCTGAGTGAAACGTGCAAAGTGTTACAACCATGGCGGCTCTCCCCTACATAATACATATTTAGTCTGAGCATGAAATAAAAACAATTATAGATAGAAGCTATCCTTCCTACCCATTCGAGGTTTAGCTTTTGCGGTGGAATACGAGCAACGTGTTCCACACAACCTTACATTGCACATTTGTCCACACACGCACACACACACACACACACACACACACACACACACACACACACACACACACACACACACACACACACGTGGGCTTTTTAAATAGCCAACGGATTGCATTTCTATAGCGCCTTTAAAGTGCCTTGCGATATGCATTACTGTTATGTACATTTGCACGCACGCACGCACGCACGCACGCACGCACACACACATAAAAGGCAGTAGCAATACTGCAAGGCACCAGCCTGCTCATCGGCAGCAGTTAAGGGTTCAATGTATGTCAAGGACGCCGAGGCCAGGAGGAACCGGGGATGGAACCGGGAACCTTCATAATCATAGCTCATACTTTTTATGAGTTTTGTCTCGATCTAACGTCAATCGTTTTTTTGTCTTTGAAAGAGCTGTTCAGGCCGCTGCATTTGCACCGGCCTGATGCTGCACATGGAACAGAGCCTGCTGAAGGGAAGGTCATTCACAACATGTTGTATATGCAGAGCGGAGATGATTTGCTGCAGTGAGTGAGTCATTAGTCATCACCAGGCAAGTGCCTTGTCGTGACTCACGTTAGCGCAAAGGCGATCAGCGCTCCCACCACCACGATGAAGTCCAGAATGTTCCACATGTCACGGAAGTAGGAGCCATCGTGCAAAATGAGACCCTGGTCTATCATCTGGAGACAAACCATACACCATACTATAGTAGAATTTTAAAAGGAGGCAACATTGATTTGTGTATATATTGTATTTCTTTCCTACCTTAATAATCATTTCAAAGGTGAAGACTCCAGTGAAGACGTAATCAAAATAGCGCAGGACCTGGAAAATTATAAACACAAACAATTATTATGAATGTTGTTCATTTTTCAGTCACACTCTGCTGCGCTCAGCTGACAGCTGAGACCCAGTGGTAGTAATGGCTGGAAACAGAGCAGCTGCAGTAATTAAGGGGCCTACTTAAGGTCAACATACAATTAAGCGATAACCGATGGCAGGCCGTGGTCGTAGAATATTGTCATTCTATCACAATATCTCATGGCTAAGTAGAGTGGGCCTAATTAAAACCACTGTAATAACAATTTAATTACAAGGAGGAGATCCTCCCAACTGCCTGCGCAAATAAGCTGGACGCAAAATGTTCATTTTAGTTTCTTTCGCCACAATGTATTCCTCCTGCTTTCTAATCTCTACCTGTGATCAAAAACTACACATCTTTCCCGACACAAGTCGTTGAGGTAGCCCAATTCATGTATTTCTTCCCCCAGAGTCTATCTACTCCTCCATAGTGTGGGTCGGCAGTGACAGGGCCTGCGGACTGTATGGGTCATTGTACTGTATGGGGTAATTGACAACAAATACATTGGGGAGAGCTGGGTTTCACACCTTGTTTCTGTCCGAGTTGGTGCAGACAGGGTCCTCGGCAGCCAGGGCGATGCTGCTGGCCACAATCACCAGGAGGATGGTCATCTCAAAGTAGCGCATAGTGACCACATAGTGGCAGATCCTCCTGATGCTGTGATTCAAAGGGAGAGATGTAAGCTTACTGTTAGTTGTTTGAGAGCGGGGACACTATACCACCACCGTACCAGGACAATGAGGACCATTCTGCAAATGTCTTCTAAATCCTGACATCCCGATGTTTCTATGTCAGTCGTTCTTGTAATGGGGATTTTAGAATGCCACCTACAGTGCCAGATATATGCATTATTGTGTATTTATCGTCCTTCCATTACGTCTCTTTGCTCACCAATGTGCTCAGTCTAATTCATGCAGCTGTCAATCTAACAGCTGACTTGATTCCTCAACGCTGTCAGCAAAGGTATACTTATTTGTGTGTCGCCCTTATGTTTAGCGCGGATCCTTGTATGGACATTCAGTGTGGCATCTCTGTTAGGACAAGACTATAAGGACTGTCTGAGAATGGGGTTGAGGAGGCTTGCGACCGGAGGGGCTGCTGGAGCAGGCAAGGAGGCCTGTTCCTCACTCTCTGTATATTGTTTCTCTGCTGAATCTTCTTAATAAATTCTCAATACTTCACCCTGAAGAACTTTGTCATTCCTTCATCTTTTAGAAGATTATTTAATCGACAACATACTCAAACACTTTCATGTCAAGTGACCCCCAAAGATATATGTAATTGGCCGCGGACAAAAATAGCAGATCCACAAGCTCGTAGCGCGGCACTCGGTGCAGCGCTACGAGCTTGTAGATCTGCTATTTTTCAATAGCTAAATTATAACATAATGCTTAAAACACCAAAAGGGGTTCCCGCTCAGAATGGGTTAAGCACCATACGAACCCTAGAGAGTCCCTATTCTCAGCATGGAATGATTATATTATATTAAATTAGGAAAAAATATATATATATCTCACCCCTGAAATACCACAAATTACAACACAAAATCTATATAATAATAAACTTAAGCTAGAAAACCCACTTTAAAAACGAATTAATGCTAAACGGAAATCAAAAACATGGAGCCAAAATGAAATAAAAACAAAAAAAACTACGAACAATTTAAAACCTATACTAATAACCTTGCTGTGCGTAGACAAATAAACACGTGGTCCCTTTATTAAAGTTAGAATGATACACACAGCAGGACGTCCATTTGTACACTCTAGACGGCGAGTTAAATGAACGCTGATAGATGCAGTGATCCAGGCGCTAGTAAATAAATGTCTCACGGGTTGGAGGGTTTGAAGATGAACATGCTGTCTGGCTCCGCAGGCTTGGTAGGTCCAGGCTGCTCATCCTCCTCCTCCTCCTCCTCCTCTTCCTCCTCCTCTGTGTCCTCCTCCTCCTCCTCTCTCTCCCTCATGTGCTCAGCCGGGAACGCCTGCAGCTCCCTGCTGTTCACTGAAACACAAACAAGAGAATGACGATGGAGCTGCAGACGGCCCGGGCTAACCCATTAGTAACTAGAAAAAGTGCCCTTCCGGGCACAGGTCTCCACCAGGTTATCCACAGATCCGTGCAGTTAGAGGTAAAAACACTTTTCGGCCAGTTATAGCGCCACCTTGAGGCTGAGTTGAAATTGTTCATGTGGCATTTCGTCCTCGGCCTAGTGGGAATGTGGGTGCACAATTTCACGGAAATCACGCGATGTGTTCATGATTTGCAGCATTTTGTTTGAAACTGAGCACTCCTGTGAACTTTGGAAGCCAATCTTAACCAATCAGGATGGAGTCTGATAAATCTGAAAGACCCGTTTCGTTGAATGGCTCTAGAGAGACTGTGTACCAATTTGCGTGATGTTTGGACAAAATCTGTAGGTGTACTGTGCAAAAACTTGTTTTGCACAAAGCGGCCTCCTGGTGGCGCTATAACAGGCCGTTCTGGAAAGTTTGGGGCAGAGGTTCATGGTTGGCATCCAGGGAGTGTGTGTGCAAAATATGGCATCGAAAAACTTGTTTTGCACAAAGCGGCCTCCTGGTGGCGCTATAACAGGCCGTTCTGGAAAGTTTGGGGCAGAGGTTCATGGTTGGCATCCAGGGAGTGTGTGTGCAAAATATGGCATCGACCGGGTTAACGGTGGCCGAGATTAGCTGTTCACGGACACACGGACACACGGACGGACACACAAACGGACACACAAACGGACGGACGGAGTGCAAAACATACTCTCCCCACATGCCTTCGGCCTGGTGGAGACAATAAGTAAAGAGCCACGTACAGTATACGCGTGGCGTCTCATAACTGAATCATCGGGGAAAGACTGGTAAATGTGATTTTTCTTTTTTTTGCCAGAAATTCAGGGGACTCCGACACTGCGGTCGATAAATGAAACTATATGACACACACTGAGTCACACTGCAGACAGTCAGCCACTTGACTGCCGGGCGACAGAGAGGAGGAGGAGGAGATGCAGGTGCAAAGTGTGTCCTATAATACCTGTCATCATGGGTGGCCGCCGCTGCAGGAGCGGCTGTGCTGCCGCGGACATTTCGATGATCACACTTCCCTCGGGTTTGGACTTCAGACTCGGCGCCGACGACACCGGGTGGTTCTGGGTGTCGGCGAGCAGCCCGACGGACAGCTCCGTGGCTTCCGTGACCTGCTGCTCCACCGCCCCGGGACGGTGGTCTGGGCGGCAGAGGAGTTCATAGTGGCCGGCGGCCGCCGCCTCGCCCTGCTCTGCCCAGCAGGAACCGCCCAGGAGAGAGGGCTCGGGTTCACACTGGGGAGGCTCGGGGATGCCCGCCGCGCCCGGCACGCCACACACTCTGGAATGGGGGAGGATTTTTTTTTTAACATATGACTCCAGTGCAGTGTTGAAATGTTCGTCGACTGCCTTTTTTTTCCACTGACGAAGTCTAAATGGAAACTCAGCTATGATAACTAAGACTAAATATACTTTATATATATATATATATTTGTTTCGTCGACAAATAAAAACTAGACTAAAATGTTAGGGAGGGACTAGTGGACAAGAGATCCAGTATAAGTCATTTTGCATGCTGAAAATAGCAGATCGTGTAAAATCAGCCAGTACGACGGCATCAAGGCCCACCAAAATGCATTTCGGTCGACTAAATGAACTGCACATTTCGTCGACTAAAACTAGACAAACACTAAAACATTCCAGGTGACTAAAACATGCCTAAAACTAAATGAAGTTTCATTCCAAAGACTATATGACTAAAACAAAAATAGAAAATTGCCAAAGTATTACCTCCCGAGTTCATCTCCAACCTCGGCGTACGGGTTCACTATGCAGGTTTCCCCGTCCTCTTGCGCCACCGACCCTCCGTCCACCACCACCACCGCCCCTCCGTCCACCACCTCTCCCTTGTTCTCACGCTCCACCGCCCCTCCGTCCACCACCTCTCCCTTGTTCTCACGCTCCACCGCCCCTCCGTCCACCACCTCTCCCTTGTTCTCACGCTCGTCTCTTTCCTCTGCCTCGTCTTGCGCCGCTGCCACCCCCGCTGCCCCGCCGCCGCCGCCGCGTGGCAACTGGGCGCCGTCCAGACTCTTGGCCTCGGCGCGGGCGTCGCGGTGACGGTGCCTCCGATGGCGTGACGGGTCGTCCCCGGGCCCCGGGGCGGGCCGACACTTGCGGGCCACTCTGTGCCGGCCCCCGCCGGCCGGCCGGTGGTGTTGGCTCGCCGCTCTCTCTTCCGTCAGGGTCTGCATATTGGGCACGGGGTGGTCGCGCTCCGCCTCCGGGGGCTCGGGCATGGGGACGGCGACGGACATGGGGGGCTCCGGCATGAGGGGCATGACGCCCACGGACGAGGGCGACTCGGGCAGGTGAGCGGGGCTGACGTCCGAGGAGAGGGCGCAGGGGAGGACGTCGTTACCGCCGCCGCCGGGGGTCTCGCCTCCTCCGGCGCCGTCCTCCGCCGTGGGACCGCCAAACAGCACCTCCTGGCTGTCCATTTGGCGCCGCTTGCGTAGCTGGTTGGCCCTCTGCTCCCACACGGTCATCTTGACCTTTCTCCTCCTCTCGCGGCGGTTGACGAAGGTGTTGGGGGCGGCGGTGAGGGGCTGCTTGTCCGCGGTGGTGCCGCTCGAGTCCTCCTCCTCCTCCCCCCCACCCTCCCCCGGGAAGTTGGGTCTGCCTCGGTGGATGGCTCGTTTCCTATAGAGGTAAGGTCTTCTCCTTCCCCTGGAGGGGCACAGTACAACATGGCATCACCAGGGGGCAGCAGTGAACCCAAGTCTAATATATTAATGATGAGAAACAAAACCAAAGCACTACCTCCCAGGAGAAATTATATATAAAAAAATAAAGAAAACTGAAAAAGAAAATAAGAGCAATTTTCATTGCATTTATTATTACAAAGAAATATTTTTGGGTAAAAGGAAAGGCTGAATAATTTGAGCTATACATAATACAAAAAGAATAATCATAAAAAAAGAAAATAAGACAAATAATCCAAAACAAAAATCAAGGCCACGAGAACAAAAGGTTGCGGGGATTAAAAAAGTGAGCAAAACAACTTCTCTAATCGAGTAGGGGAACTCAAGGGAGAAATGTTTTGTGACAAAGCAGATGCAACTTTACTTACTGGTTGTCAGACTCTTTTGGTGTCCATGAAATCAATGAGTGATCATTTGAAAACAAGACATTAGTGTTTTCCAACATACACAGAACAAGAACAACTGTTGTGGCACGTTCCAAAACTAACGGGCCATCTCAGGCTTATTATAGGGCCATAAACCCAGAGACCATGAATATTTATATAGAATATTATATTTTGTATTGATTAATTACTATTAACCCATTTAGACCCTAAATAAGGACGATTCTACAAATGTCTTCTAAAATCCTGACAGTTTTTTGTCGTTCTCAAACATTTCACGTCAAGGACCCCCAAATATATAATGTAAAAGAGTTCAAAACGATCGCTCTGAAAGAATACAGTATATATTCAAAGATGTGCGCCACATTTTCACGATTAAAAAAAAATAGCAGATCTACAAGCTTGTAGCGCGGCACTCGGTGCCGCGCTATGAGCTTGTAGATCTGCTATTTTTCAATAGCTGAAGCATAACATAATGCTTAAAACACCAAAAGGGGTTCCCGTCATGAATGGGTTAATAATAAATTATTGAATAATGGTTGTAGCAATCAATATTGTTACTTCAATTCAATTAACAAAGAATCATTTGAACGGACTTGAAAACTGTCCCTTCGAATATACACTACATTTTGTTCAGTGCCACACAACAGGCATTGAGAAGACAGACGTGATGGAGGCAAGCATTACACTGAAATACACTGTCAAAATAAATGACATCTCGGTATAGCTGTGACACATATATAGGACCAACATTCAAATATGTGCAACGTACAAATGGTACACTTGGTGTCACAAGTAAGAGTCAAGGTAATGTAAAGTTTGGCCAATTATTATCTCCCTTCATAGGCAATTATTAATCTCTGCGCAATGCTGGGTACATAAAACCTTTGAATGAACACTCAATCCCCCCCATCTTGCACACCATATCGTTGGGAATGTGTTTCTTTGCTCCAGCCCCTCGAGACACATTCTCCCCAGGGCCAAATTAGCCATTGGGCCGGTGGGGGGCATGGCCCAGGGGCCCTTACTTGGCTCTCAGGTGGCCCTTCTGGGAAATTGGACCGCACAGTACTCAGTTTGAGGCCCTGAAAAGGGCTCCTGGGGGCCCTTCATTGGCTGTTAGATTTAGGTCAAAAAGTTGATAAAAATGAAAATGTCGCGCGAACGCACGCTATGGGGGACCCCAAAAAAACGTACTGGCCCAGGGGCCCTCGTGGGGGATAATCCGTCCCTGCCTTCTCCCCAAAAGAGTGTTCGATCCTGGGGTTCAGCCATGTGCCTCAAGCCCAGGAGCTGGTAGGGCTTTTTGGAGGCTCATTCAAGGACACTAGGTCAAATTGGCGGGGATCAAAACTTGTGTTCTTCCAATTCCACCATGGGTCAGCCATGCCTCCAGTAATATTCCCAACCCCCAGAACAACGCCTTGTAAGACCATCCTATATGCACCTGTAATATGTATAATTATGAAATCATATAAGCCCAGGATCTAGACAGTACATTAGGTATGCCTCGATCTACCCAGTAGAGAATGGCATACTGTACTCTAACTTCCCATAACCTCTAAAAAAAAAACAACAACAATCATCATTAGGCCTGGTATAAATCCACTGCAGAGGACAGTTGCACAGCACAGCATGCAGATCGTTATCAAGAGAGGGGTCATTATTCCTTGTAGAACAATTACAGCACATTACGCTATCAACATAGAGTTCCTATTGCCAATACAGTTACAATACAACTGCACTAATGCTACAGTACAACGGCAATCTAGTGCAGAGGACCATGCTTTTAAATCAGGCATACTGTGTATACGATGCATTCAACCAGTCCATAATAACACCTGTAACATGCCTTTCTAGCTCTGCATTCACCATGCAACCAAAGGCACTAGAGGAACACATCCAGCAGTCTCTGCTAATTGCCTACACCTGGTTCTCAGAGAGAGAGAGAGAGAGAGAGAGAGAGAGAGAGAGAGTCCATAATCACTAAAAGGTTCCTGCTTATATTGTGTAAATGTTAACTCTACAGGGGAAGCCCTGTAGATTTCTGCTGAGCTCCTCCTCGCCAACATTGCACGTACCACGATAGGACGGACAGGTGTGGTTTTTTCCCACAGCATTCAAAACTTAAGTACTTCCCAGGTTGGTTTCACGACTCGCTCGCACAACCAAAAAGCATAATGAAATAGTGCTGCTCTAATGTCAGTCCTTCCTTTTTCTTTTTCTTTTTCTTTTTTTACAAATGATGTGATGGAATTTGGTAAATGAGAGAGTTAATTTGGGTAGTTACCCAAATTAACATGCTGGAAACAACTCTTAAGAACTACTTAAGGACTCTTGAACGCTCTGGGTAACCCATTCCAGGCACGGCCATTCTGACTGGTTTAAACGGATCGGATGACTTACTCAGACATCAAGCCGTCTCTGCCTCTGGCATACCTCTGGTTGAAGAACGCTTCTTCCTCCTCTTCATCCTGACAAAGACAAAAAAGACTAATATGAAGTCAATATATACCCAATGATTAGCATCAGATGGGGTGAAATGGACATCTCACTCCACAAACAAAATGAAATCAGTTCAATCGGTAATCAACTGAAATGCAAACACCTTGGTCAGTTCCTGTGCGTTGGCTAAATTGTCCACGGCGATGGCCAAGAACACATTGAGCAACGTGTCTGTTCAAAGAGTAGTCAAAGGGCATAACAAAACAACATTCGCATTCCTTTATAATTTTGTTATTACATTTTTATTAAGACAGGGCCCTTTCGGAGTTAACAGCCCTTTTTCTGAGTTGATGTGACAACGCGACAGCCTATGGACCACATGCAGACCGCGGCCATCTTACCATATAAGTTAATGGCCAGGTGCTAACAAGGTGCAACTTCCCATTGGCAGCCCAATCATCCTGACAGAAAAGTCCTGTCTGATTGTATTAAACAACGTCAAACTCACCAACATTGCAGCTGTACGAAAAGCTTGGATAATTCTCTTTTCATCCTCAAAGTGTTTGTTTCATAAAAATCCACCGTAGACATGTTATGAGCTACTTTGTGTCCTAGCAGGTGATTATTTTTCTAAGTGTTGCAGTTTGGAAGTGCTCGTGAGAGATCACTCAACTGCCCTGCGTACCACTGCTTACAAACTCTGATGGCAAGATGGCTGCGGTCTGCAAATGGTTCAAAGAAGGTTAAACTCATCTGAACCTTTGGAGGAGCTCCTTCGCGGTCACTTCCCACGGGGGTTTGACTGTGAAACATGCGGTCTCTCTCTCTCTCTCTCTCTCTCTCTCATTAACAGGCAACAGTGCAGCACTATCTCTCTCTCTCTCTCTCTCTGTTTCTGGCACAACTGGTACTCTAAACATAGTAACATAGTCACATAGTCACAGACATTGCTGTTCCTTGGAGTGGTTGCACCACTCAAAAAAGCATGGTGTGTGAACATGCCCTACTACATCAAGGGCACTCTGAGAGGGACTCAGACAACTCAGGATTCTCAGGGTGTGACGGGCGGGGTCATGTTAAGGATACAGTTTCCAAACAGGGTGAGCACTATGAAGTAGATGGAAGACCACATGCCATACTGCACGCCACCCTGGGAGCGGATCCCGTCGTACATCACCTCATTCCAGTCCTCGCCCGTCAGAATCTGCAGAAACACGACGGCAGACCCGTAAGACATTGTTACTTAAAAACACAACGGCAGACCCGTAAGACATTGTTACTGTGAATGGCCTGGAAAGATTTTATGCTGTAGATATTTTTAAGTCCAACAAAAACCAAGCAGGGAAAACATAATGCAAGCCTCTGTAGACATTTTTAAAGCACAGCTCAAGACCCACTTCTACAACATTGCTTTTAATTGATCTTTTATTTTTTGTTATTCATGTCCTCACTGTATTGCATTACTGCTTGTTCTTTAATGTCGTTACCTTGCTTTTATTTTTTTTCTCCATTGCTCTGTAAAGCACTTTGAGCTGCATTTCATGTCATGAAAGGTGCTATACAAATAAAGTTTTATTATTATTATTATTATTATTATTATATACTGCAACAAAAAAAGGCAATGCACAGTAATCAGTAAAGCCATCAAAATGTTATTCCATAGAGCAGAATTGTCAGCTGCGGTGGCTCAGGGGTAGAGTGGCCGGATGGTAACCGCAAGGTTGCCAGCTCGAAACCGGGCTCCCCCCAGAGTTATTGTCCGAAGTGTCCTTGAGCAAGACACTGAACGCCTAATTGCTCCCGATGAGCAGGTTGGTGCCTTGCATGGTTTCCGCCGCCGTCGGTGTATGAATGTGTGTGTGTGAATGGGTGAATGTATAATGCACAATCTATGTAAAAGCGCCTTGGATAAAGGCGCTACATAAATGCACCATTTATCAGCAGATCTGACACCGATGGTTTTGTTACAGCTTCCAAAGAGATACCATGGATCGCACATTGCTTTCATGTTGTACTTAATTGCGTTGAAACCCATGTGTGCACGTATGTATGCGCGCACGGAATGCGTGGGACGGCCGCTGCAGAGGCAGCGGCTGGATAGCGAGCGAGCGAGCAGCGTTGTTTTAATCTTGGCCCTGGGGGTGAGAAATATCCCAGGGTGCAATGTGTCATGGAGAGAATGTAGAGAGTGAGAGAGAGAGAGCGAGAGGTCTGTGGTAGGCTTACTTGAAACACGGTCATTATAGCAGCTGGAAACGTGTCAAAGTTGGTGGGAGTGTAATCTTCAAAGATGAACCTAGAGGGAAAGCAAAGAGAATGAATGCAGGGGGAAAAGGAGAAGGAGAAGAGAGGGGAGGTAATAGAGGAGGAGGACAGCTATTTTCATCCAGACTATACTCATTTCCTTTCCCCTCCATCAAAGACACGCGCAATTGAAAAGGAATATTGTTTGGTTTTTTTTTCAGCGTATGATTACCGCTGAAGAAACCGCCGGCATGCGTTCAGTCATGCAGTATGAAATACACGTGGCAAATCAGCATGGCAAATCAATGAACAAGGCAAATATAAAAGTGGAAAAGCTGAGAACTACCTCTGATATAAACCCAACATTAACCACTTTAACCTTGCTGTATATATATATACCCCCAGGGGCCCCTCCTTTTCCCCCGATTACACCAAATGACTTCACTGAAAACAGCCAACGTACAAGCTCAGTTTTTAGCTTGTAGATCAGCTATTTCTGCTAAATGTTAACATATTTTCGCCTAATGATTGCCGAATGTACTATTTATTTACATGCCCAGAATAGGGACGCATGGGTTAAGGGCCAGCCCTAGAGTACTGAAATCACTTGTGCCAAATCACTCTTGAAGACATTATCACTCACCTGCCTCCAAAAAGCTGCATGCCCAGCAGGGCAAAGACCACAACGAAGAGGAAGAGAAGGAAAAGCAGGCTAATTATAGACTTCATGGAGCTCATGAGGGACACCACCAGGTTCCTGAGAGACGCCCAGTACCTGGCAGAGAGAAATGCCGCCTCAGTCACACACTTTTATCTAAACAAATAAAACACACGAACGCCAGTGTTGATTTCGTCGACTAAAAACGAATATGAAAAATACTAAAAATGAAATGTTCGTCGTTTCCACTGACGAAAACTGAATGGAAACTAAATGAAAACTAAGCCATGATGACTTCATCAACAAATAAAAACTAGACTAAAATGTTAGGAAGGCACTAGTGCACAAGAGATCCAGTATAAGTCATTTTACACTTGGTTGCATGCTGAAAATAGCAGATCTACAAGCTCACAACGTTGTGAGCTTGTAAATCGGCAATTTTTTTGCAAGTTCCCGCCAAAATACATTGTCGTCGACTAAATCTTATGACATTTAGTCGACTAAAACTAGACACGAACACGCTCCAGGTGATTAAAATGTGACTAAAACTAAATTAAAACTATTCAAAAGACTATGACTAAAACTTAAATAATCAAAATGTGCTGCCAAAAACAACAATGATGAACGCAAAAGTACTTTATATAGCCCTAGAACAAGCAGAAAATGTGTTGCCCAGCTTGGGACATATGAATATGAATAAACATAATGAATATGAAACATATGAATAAACTTGACCTTGATTCGGTCTGGCTTATTAGCCAGGCTAGTGACAAATACCACCTTCACCACCCGGCTTCCATCCCCCGAACATGTGCTACTGGGCAGCTACTTTACGCGAGGCGCAGTGGGTGTCACTTGGGTCAGCGGATATCCAGAGCTATTTATGAATCCCAGTATCTGTACTATGGGTAATGGGTACGTGTATTACCCTGCCAGATACTCTGACAGAGGGAGGCATCCTTTGGTTAGACATAAGGTTGGTGAGGGGTGCGTTAAGACGACCGGATTAAGGTTGGTGAGGGGTGCGTTAAGACGACCGGATTAAGGTTGGTGAGGGGTGCGTTAAGGGTTGGGAGAGGTTTAGGTCAAGGTTAGGTTTAGGTGTGCTGCCCCGGGGGAGGTTAGGGTTAGGGTGAGGGTTCGAGATAGGACTAAAGACTGGTCTAACCAGTAATGACTAGTCTAAACTAAGATACAGCACGTATTATGTAGCCTGATAGGACGTGCATTTGCATCATCCCCTACTTGCATTGGGTTACAAGTAGTGTTCGAATGCAGATACTTACTCGATACTCGATACTTACTTGGTGATCTTAAAGATCCTAAGGAGTCTCAGTGCCCTCAGAACACTGATGCCAAAGGACATGCCAGGTCGGAAAAAGCCCCAAACCACTTCGAAGATGCTGCCGAAGATCACCTGCACAGGAGTAGTCAACCCACACAACAAGCACAGCATAAAACCCCTGTTAACACTCTGGCCGGCCAAAACGGAGGTCTCCGTCCTATTATAATAATTACGCCCAACCAACGCACAGCATAGGAGGCCTTTGCTAGGTTTCACCAGTTTCAATTGAAACGGGCCTCCGCCACTCTCTCTCTCTCTCTCTCGCTCACTCGCTGCCTTACTCTCTCCCACAATGTTAAGTTACACTTATTTCCTGTTAATAACCATGGGTAAAACGTATAAATAATGAAAATAATTATGTAAGTGTTGTTGCTGTTGTTGTCGCTGTTTGACAAATGACAAAGACAAATTTCCACACGTGGGCAATACATTAAACTAACTAACTAACTACCCACCATGTACCAGAAATCCCCCCTCTGGTTTGCATGATATTGGACATTATTCCTCTGGGTTATAGATATTGCATGTAACTGTCATAGAGTGGAAAATGTCATTTGGTTTAATGTCACAGAATGCACAGTGCCACGTAGAGCAGCATGATAAATGGTTAACTTTATATTGTGTTTTATTGCTTTATTTATATTTTGTGTTTCATTTTGATTATGCATGCTGTGTTTCATTTCTGTGTTATTTGATGAGTGCCGTGCGCTATGATAGCGATGGACAATGAACATTATGCCACAGTATTGTTTACCTGTCAGGTGCTCTAACCAAGGCGTGTGCACACTGTGCAGCCTATCAGACACAGACTGAGTCAAGACATTCATTCGCCAGTGAAAACTCCACGCCCAAATAAAAGGTCCACCTAGATCCCACCTCAAGGCTCTCTCTGCTCAGACAGTGCCTGCTGCCGCCATCGTCGGATCACGCCAGACCTCTCTCTCATGTCCTCTTCTCCCTACATGTTGTAGGCCAGATAGTTATCTCCTCGTCTCTCCACGCTGTGCTCGCGGACCGGACTTCTCTCCTCCTCCTATATTACACCGTGGGTCCGATGTCCTCATCGCCTCCTCCACGTCGCTGAGATTGATCATTCTGCAATGTCAACGCTCTCTATCATCTGAATTAAGGAAAGTAACTATATGCCTCCGTTCTATTGAGTGCGTGGCTCTTTACTAGTGTGACAGTAAAGTTGATTCGAGTTCCCGTTTCTGTGTTGAGGTGCTGGAGCCAGCCGGATGTGGTGACGGCGGTGGAGCAGCAGTCCGAGATTGATTATTGATATGCTCGTCCTACTCCTTTTGAAAGGAAAGTAATAATGCCAGCGTGCGTGTTGTATCACAGTTGAAAGTGCCGGTTGTGAGAGGGCTGTCACTTATTGCACCATTCTCTTTGCCTAACAGCGGAGCGTCAGGACGCCCGGATAGCGGCGACGCGGAAGTCCCGGACTGTACAGTGTGGATCGGACTAAACTAAATTAGCTGTCTCGTCACGGCTGTGGCGAGGCGCAAAACCCGGATCGCATCCACTACTGTACAGTCCGGGACTTCCGCGTGTAGTATAGGAGGAGGAGAGAAGTCCGGTCCGCGAGCACAGCGTGGAGAGACGAGGAGATAACTATCTGGCCTACAACATGTAGGGAGAAGAGGACATGAGAGAGAGGTCTGGCGTGATCCGACGATGGCGGCAGCAGGCACTGTCTGAGCAGAGAGAGCCTTGAGGTGGGATCTAGGTGGACCTTTTATTTGGGCGTGGAGTTTTCACTGGCGAATGAATGTCTTGACTCAGTCTGTGTCTGATAGGCTGCACAGTGTGCACACGCCTTGGTTAGAGCACCTGACAGGTAAACAATACTGTGGCATAATGTTCATTGTCCATCGCTATCATAGCGCACGGCACTCATCAAATAACACAGAAATGAAACACAGCATGCATAATCAAAATGAAACACAAAATATAAATAAAGCAATAAAACACAATATAAAGTTAACCATTTATCATGCTGCTCTACGTGGCACTGTGCATTCTGTGACATTAAACAAAATGACATTTTCCACTCTATGACATAACCACGTGGATCGAGGTTAGGGTCTCCTGTAGGAGAACTCAAACATCTACTGCCCATCCACGGAGGAATCCAGCCCATGAGGCGTCTGGGTTTTCAAGCAGTGCTACTCTGATATCCATGTGCACAAAGCTATGGCAGATTCTCACTGTGAGATGAACAAACCTACCCCACAGTCAAAGCAGTTGAAGGATGAGTGGTAGTAGAGTCGGAAGCCTAGACCATACATCTTCAAGAACATCTCACCCATAAACAGCCCCAGGAAAACAAACTCTGCATAGTCTGGAAGAGAACACAAAGAGTACCAAAGGCAATTACACTTACCGACGCCCCCCGAAAACAATTGTTGTAATATGCATAGGGTGTGCCATGGAGTCAAAACATAACCATTAGCGGGAGCTAACATGGAAAATAACTTAAAGCAAGCAGGTGGAATACACATGAACATATACAGTAGCATAAAAAATTAAAAAATAAACCCACAAAGGAAGATGGAGAGCCAGTCGGGCTGGTTGTGGTGGACGATGGCCACGCAGATGGTGTTGAGCGCCACCAGACTGAGCACGGTCCAGTAGAAGGTGTCCGTCTTCACCATGCGGCGAATGGAGATGCGGAGCATGCGCTCCTTGCGCCGCATGTAAGCAGCGGGGCCTCGCCGGCCACTGCGGAAGTTCACCCTGGAACGAGACATGCCTGAGACAAAGAGAGAGTGTGTTGAGGCTGAGTTACAAGCCAACACGACGAAACGAGAACACTTCCAAGAGTTTTCAAGGACGTTTTTGTTACATACTCTAAAACATGAACAGTGGACACACTGTTAAATACAATGAAGAAGAATGAAGAATGTTTTTGTTATTTTTATCGCTCTGACATAACACTTCCCTATAATGCAGTGTGTCTTGAATGTTCCAACCAATGTAAAATGCATGAAAAATGTGCTGTTTTACGTAAGCTGCTAAGGATTTTGAGTTTTGAACGTATTGGGGAAGTCTCATGTAGTCCTCTCAATAGAACAACAGCTTACAGTGAGGTTCCTACTTCCTATCCTTACTGACCTGCAGTGTCCTGACCTTCTCCAGGAGCCCCTCGACGCGCACCCGTCTTCTTGCTGGTGGCTCGCTTCAGCACTGAACGGTTTACGCACAATTAGGACAGAACTGAGGAACATAATAATAATAATAATAATAATAATAATAATAATAAACACAGCCTTCACATTGAATTATGAAGCCTGAAAATTAAACATCCAGCTTAGGCCAGTGGTTCTCAACCTTCATCGTATTTGTTTAATTTATTTTTATGCCGTGACCCCTCAAAATAATCATATTTGAACTGTGGACCCCCCAAAAATAATCATATTTGAACTGGGGACCTCCCCCAAAATAATCATATTTGAACTGGGGACCACCCAAAATAATCATATGTGAACTGGGGACCCCCCAAAATAATCATATTTGAATCATGACCCCTCACTCTGACAGGCGCTTGGAATTGTAGGAGTTGAGGCATTACATTTAGTTTGACTCTGTTCCACGGCTATTTTCATCACTTTCTTATGTAATTTGACAATTTGGCCAATGTTTGACCAGTTTTATAGAGCACTGAAGTCTGACGTCATTTTCAGTAGAGGGCGCCAATACACAGGTTCATGTATTTTTTTATTCGCAGTGAAATCTCCATTGGGCGATTTTAGGTCGCTTCATAAAATAACTGTTTTTGAAAAATAAACCAACCACCCCAGCCTTTCTGTCAGGGGAGTGGCTGTGCGTCGTTAATGATGTCCATTCATATTTGATACAGCCAGTTTCTGGAGAAAATGGGATTAATGTGGCCGCAAAAGCCTTGAAATTACATATGAAGGCAATGTCGCTGCTAATATACGTCATGCCCAGCTGTCAACACATTGTGTTCCTGAGATTCCTCGTTGACATAAGCTCAGCTGGTGGTGACTCGACTCGTACTAACCACGAAACATTAAATATCAATAAAATGAAAATAAAAATAAACGTAATTAACATTCAGTTTCTGTTGTGCGACGGGCAGATGCAGCCACCCGCCTACCCGGAAATGTAGTCTCTGGGTTGTTTGACTAATTTCTAACGCTTATTTTGTTACTCTTTGAGTATATTTGTACATTTCCACCTTCAGTCGATGCTTCATATCCATATGAGTGAAACGGTACCAAACATAGCGATTTGATTGGCTGAGCACGGAAGGTGATGATGAATGATGATAAGAGTGCCCCTCACTTCACACAAGTGTGATTTTTATTTTGTTTATAGGTAATAAAAAGGTCTTAAAGGTCCTTACATTGACCCCCCCCCCTCCAAAATCATGTGGGACTATGATTCAGTTTAGTTTATTTGAACATCTTCACAGAATCAAGTACAAACTTTACATCAGCAAAGACCCACAGGTTGAGAACCACTGGCTCTGTGGAACAGTTTCACTGTTCTGTTACCACGACAACAATTATGCCCAGTTATCAAAGCTAATTACAGTAACTCCATGCAGTTTAGTTGTAGCTACGTTCCTATAAGACAAAGCTGAGCGTGTTTGTGCGTGCGTGCGTGCGTGCGTGCGTGCGTGCGTGCGTGCGTGCGTGCGTGCGCGTGCGTGTGCGTGTTTGTGTTTTACCATCTAAAGCCGATCTACCAGAATTCTTATTCTCCTCTGCAAGCATCACTTCCTCTGTAAAACACACAATGAAAATTGCGGTTAAATCAGTTCATGTGCATATATTGGACAAAGAACCTCTCAATCAAGGTGGAGTCAGCCTGTCAATCAAACACTGCTGAAGGCTAGACCACATAACATACAGTACAATGCATGTACAGTGCCACTCACTCCTACTCTCTCTTCACTAGCTTCCACTGGCACACACATACACATTCACACGCACACGCACACACGCACACGCACACGCACAGTGAGTCAGTCTCACCTTTTCTCGCCCTTATACCTGCGTGGGAGACAAACGCTGTACATTGCAACTGCAGTGTGCAGCTCGACAAAGCTATTCTATAACATAATACATCTACAACACTATACAATGTCATTTGTGAAGCAGCTAGAGAGAGAAGAAATCAGCAACCTCTTGGTTCCTGCATCATTTTTTTAAGCATATTTGGATTGGATCTCTCTTTTTTGTGGTGTTGTTGTTGTAGGTTTTTTCTTTCTTTCATTCTTCTTCTCAGGAGAGATGTTCTAATCCAAGGATCAGTGAATCTGCGCAAACACCCCCACACACACACACACCATCACCACGAAGACACTCCATCCACTGCTGTTCAAACAAAAAAGGTACATACGGTATAGTGTACCATAGTGTGCCCACGGTAACGCCACAAGCATTTTCTTTATGGCAGTATCGTGATAACAACATCGTTAGTTACATCTTTAATTTATACTGACTTACTATATAGAAAAACACATCTCTATCTAAATAAATGTTGGTGGTAGCCAACATTTTTTGTTTGTAAAATGTGTAGTTAATGGTCCTCACACTAGCCACGGGTTCAGATCCTCACCAACACAGGCGTGCGGTTCTTCTACATCCCATCTTGGTTACAGTGGCGGACAATCATTTTCATAAACGCCAGAATGCAGAATCTATAACCACGCCTGGCGGAATCCAGGACTGCGAGGAGCATTTTCATCAATCTCATACTGTGGAGGCGAGCTGTCGATCCTGTGTGGGGCCAGGCCCTTCCAGGCCCCACTCATATTGAGGGAGAGCGAGGGCATTTTCCTGCAGCGGCTGATGCCAAGGAGGCGCCGCCAATTGCCGACGACAAACCAGTGTTTCTCGCCTGCCCAAACCCCTAACCCTAACCTCACGGGGACGCCACGGCTGATTTCTAACCAGCAATGCATGTCAGGAGCTACGGGTGAGTTTTAACCAGTGACTGACACCCTATACCCCAAACCCTAACCTTACAGGGAAGACACTGGGGATTTTTAACCGGCAACGCGTGTTTTGGCAGTCGTGGCGTCGGCCGCCGAACAGACCGACACTGCCGCGGAACGGAGCGGCGGTCAAGTATCATAATCCCCCCCCACCCTCCCCCCGGCAGCGCCACAGCTGTTATCAGCAGTTGCTGCGTCTGGACCGGCGGCCACCGACAGTGCCACTCGCTCCTTCTGCTCATGACTGCCCCTGCTATAGGTGACGTTGACCTACAGTATACAGTACAGGTACAGCGCTTGAAGGATAACGTTTTTGCCGTGCTAGTCAGTTAGCCAATATAGCCTCGGAAACCCAGGCGTTTTTATTTCCAGGGATTGAGGGGAAAAAAGGCTGGGACCGAGTCCACTTCAATTCGGCATACAGTAGCGCTCTCTCTGCTGATTTCTGATCATCTGCACCTTTGTTAAATTGACGCGCACACACGTACACACACACGTACACACACACACACACACACACACACACACACACACACACACACACACACACACACACACACACACACACACACACACACACACACACACACACACACACACACACACACTCCTCTCTCTCTCTCTCTGTCCCTCTAATTAATTAGTCTCATGTCCTGCAGCTGTGTCTAGTTTCTCCCGGCAGGATGAGCTGCCTATAATTATGCCATATAGAAAGCATAGGTGAGTTCCAGTCTAGTTATCCAATGAGCACCATGTGTACAGTAATGATCTATTATGCTGTCCAGTACCTGCTCTGTCTATCCAGGCCCGGTAGCCATTAAGTTCTCTTTCCACTTGCTGCTGGCGTCTCAACTTCATGAATGCGCGTCGGTTCTCCACTCTCTCCCTTTCCTTGGCAAATTCCCTGCAGAGATGCATGAGAGCGGGGTGAAATGACAGCCTCTCTCTGCTCGAGAGCGGTGCAAAATACACGTATGATGTGTAGTTATATGACATTCAAGCTGCACTGATATTAACACAGACACACATGTTCACAAATACACACCCGTGCACAGATAAACGTCCACACGTACACAAACAAGAGATTTCACATGCACATGAACAAGTGCACGCGCACGCGCACGCGCACGCGCACACACACACACACACACACACACACACACACACACACACACACACACAGAGTGTGAAACAGACGACACTGTGTCTGCCATGCTGTGATTATGCTCACCCTGAGAGCACTCCCAACACCAGGTTCAAGACAAAGAATGAGCCAATAATTATGAGAGGAATGAAATAGATCCAGTTCCACGTGGGACCCAAGGCATCATTGGTCTAAAAAGTAATAGAATGACATGAATATATAAAGCCTATTCAATTCAGACTACAGCAAAAGCAGCTTGGGAACAACAACAACAACAATCCTAGTACAACATGGATATTATTATGATTATTATAATAATGATTATTATTAGTTAACCTATTTTGGGCGGGAACCCCTCTTGGTGTTTTAAGCATTATGTTATACTTTAGCTATTGAAAAAGAGCAGATCTACAAGCTCACAAGCTACGAGCTTGTATGTAGGTCTGCTATTTTTGAAAAATCGTGAAAATGTAGTGCAAATCTTTGAATATATATTCTTTCAGAGCGAACGTTTTTAACTCATATCTTTGCTTCTGGGGGGGTCCCTGGAACAACATATTTTCAGACGGGGGTCGGTGGCCAATTACATATAATCTTGGGTGACTGTGGCTCAGGAGGTAGAGCAGGTCGTCCAATGATCCATGGGTCGGCAGTTCGAATCCCGGGTCCTCCTGTCTACATGTCGAAGTGTCCTTGGGCAAGACACTGAACCCCAAATTGCTCCCGATGTGCTGGTTGGTACCATGCATGGCTTCCGCCGCAATCGGTGTATGAATGGGTGAATGTAATGCACAATCTATGAAAAGCGCCTTGGATAAAGGCGCTATATAAATGCACCATTTACCATTTATCTTGGGGGTCCTTGACATGAAAATGTTTGAGAACGACTGACATAGAAACATGAGGTTTCTATGTCAGTTTAGGATTTAGAAGGTCGCCGAATGTGTATAATCTCACATGAATGAACTCACATTGTAGAGAACGGCAGTCCATCCCTCCATGGTTATGCACTGGAAGACCGTGAGCACGGCGAACAGGATGTTGTCGAACTGGGTGATGCCGTCGTTGGGGCCGATCCAGGTGTCGTTGCAGTCGTACTTCTCCGGACACCTCCTCACCCCGCACGCAAACTCCACCTCCGACGAGTCTACGCTCTCGTTTTCTACTCGAGGACAACACAGATGGTTGTTAGAAATGTGTATTTCGTGTATATGTGTATATAGATATATGTATTTAATTTTGACTGTTTTTCCGACTGTCCTTGGGATTGTGGGTGGGGGGTGGGTGGGATAGGGGATTGAGTTTAATTTTTTATTTTCATATTTTGTGTATGTACTTGCCCCTGGGTTTGTCACAAAAACTTAAATAAAAAGATTTTGAAAAGAAAGAAATGTTGCAAAAAACTAAATGTTTATAGATAACTGATTAATTTCCATGTTCCAGCCATTCAGTTGCAAAAATATATATATTTTTATAATCTGGTGACCCCCCCAAAATAATTCCGGGACCCCCTGAGGTGTCGCGACCCCCGGGTTGAGAACCCCTACTGTATGGTCATCAAATTAATATATTTTATATTCTGGCTGACCTTACATTAATTGGTTTGTTTCTTATTCAGTATCCATAACGATAATAAGTAACTGTATATCGAAATGTAAACAGCAAATATGGTATCGTTTGACTTTGTATCGTATCGTTTTGAAATAGAGATAATCGGTATCGAATGGTTTTGCAATGTAAATAATCAATTTGATCAATGAAAAGAAGTATTTTTGCATTGTATTTAGCAATTTTAAGAAGAAAAAATAAAAAGATGGATTTAATTACCTTTCCATTCCATATAGCTACAATTGATCGATACATTGTGTATTCTCAGTGTTCGTATCAAGGCGCGGGTTTGTTCATAATGTGTTCGAATACAATGTCCATCTATTTGCCAGAGAATCCCTTAAACAAACCTGCACTATCCACACAAGTTTCACACATATTTAATGTATTTGCTAAATAGTTACTGTATTGATTTCAAATCATTGAATCGTATCGCGTATCGCCATAATGAACCAATATGGTGCATGTATCGTATCGTCAACCATGTAACTTGATACGTATCGTATCGCTGTTAAAATGTATCGTTACACGGTATAACACCCCTTCTTACACCCCTAATAATTAGTTGTCGTCCCTGCACATTTGCACATAATGTGAAATACAGGGAGAAGGTAGGGGCTCAATGTTTTGTTCAGGTACACTTCGACACATAGATTGGCCTCTCTGTACCCATTCAGTGGGTGTTCCAAGGTTCCAAGGTTGCTCATCCAACAATATTTTCAATAAATAAGAGGTTGCGCATCAACAATGTTTTTTTCTCAGTACAAAATCCAGTATACAGATAAAAGAAATAGGAATAGAAAAAATCCTCAAAATGTAGCTGTGAGATGGAGGGTGACTGATTTAAGCAGTCACACCTGGCCTGAGTCAAACTAGAACTGGATTCAGAGCTGGGTGTGGCTGCGCACCTGTTGTGCATGGACTTGATCAAGGCACAACAGGATAAATCAGTCATCTCCACAAACACTCAAGCGATAGCCTCTGTCCGTACAGTGGGGAGATCGCCTCTCCTGTGTAATGTGATATTATTGTGTATAATTCCCTGCACATGAAGGAATAAAAAGACAAACTCAAGGAAGCTGCCCTGTGTTGTGTCCTTCCTTGCCCTGGGTAGTGACTACTCTGTCACAGTAGCACACCCCAAATTTCAAATCAACAGAGGACAAATTATAGTCACATTTCCACACCGTTAGTGAGCAGAAACCTCATCTTTGCTACTTTAGATAAACCTCATACTGAAGGCACGGCGTCTCATTTTTACAACATTCTACTAAATTGAAATAGTACCATTGTCAAATTAATGATGCATATATTGCACTTCTCTCCCAATTACATAAAATATTAAAATACTCTTCACCCCTCTGTGGGAGTCAAAAGATTAAGGAACTCTGTCTCACTCATTTTTATAACGTCATTGTCGTGTTATATATGGATGTGCGAAGATGTGTTATTCAGAATTAGTGGTAAAATATAGAATAGGTCAAAATGATTGATCAGCTGTTCCTCACTGATAACTGCAAGGGACTGAAATGGGTCTCTCTGGCACATTCCATGGATGCAGCCACTCTGGTAGGGGGTTGCTTATCTGATCTGATGTGAGAAGGATGTTTATGACTTCCACAGGCAGGCAGAAACTAAGGTGCTATTTACACGAGGATGGTGTTCATATAAAACGTCAAAATAAAGTATCGTTTGCTGCTGTCATTTAGACGAGAACCGTGTTCTCAGGAGGTGAAAACGCAACGAAGTGAATCCGCCTCCCAGAGTGGAAATCTTTGAGAACGCCGTTTCCTATGGTCTCCATATAAACAGGCAAAACGGTGAATCCGCAAAACTTATGACATCATGGCTCACGTTGGCTCACAGTGCATATGTTTATTACATTGATGCAGAGCAATATCATTATGATATAATGGAGTTCCTGAACAAGCCTCCCTCCTCGCCTACAAAGTGATGCTCATCAGCGATGTTGAATGTAAAACCATGATGTAAATAAAAAGCCTTGTGATAGACGGCAGCCGCGGCAGCAGCGTTTAATTAATAAATATATATCATCCCGTGGCGCGCCCAGAGCAGTGTTGCGCCGCTTGCGTCTTCTTCTTGTACGTGGGTGACCTGTCTATTTGGCAGCCCGTTATCGCCACCTAGCGACAGTATAGCATAATAGCACATTATATCATAACGTGTGCGTTCTTGTGTAAAGGGTAAGAAAAAATGAGAACGCAACGGGACTTTGACGTGTTATATGGAGATGGTCGCCGTCTAAAAGAGGCCTAAGTCACTGATTACAGGACATGTCTGTATAGGCTAATAGGAGCCATAACCTGGTTCTTTCTTTGATAATGTGTCCTAAGTAACCTATTATATACTGGGTTGGTAAAAGCCCAGATAAATATATGTAAAGGTTTAAACAGTTAATCTAGACAGTTGATCTAGATAAGCAGCAGCTCACATGACAGGAAGTGATGGGGGCTGTTGCAGAGGCTGTCTCAGTCAGTACACAGGCCATAAAGGTCTGTGCTTTCTCATTGGCTGAGACAGCTGTCCCTGTCGATCTGATTGGTTGCAGAAGCAACCCACTGCTTTAGATAGACTGTTTGGTCCAGGGTTGAATTTAGATTCACCAGACCACCGTGACAGAAGCAGCAGATGGCCAGCGGTAATTATAATGATATGATTTGTGCATTATTCATAACTATGTTTTAATGTGTAATATGATAATTAGATTGTAACCAAGTGTTTATTGTGTTTCTTTTCTCCAATCAAATAATCTTGATACGGCAGATTTAAAACCACACACACACACACACACACACACACACACACACACATACACACACACATACTTGCCACATAGTTACAAGTGGCCACATACCTGCCACATACCTGGTTAGTGGGTGGAACACCACACAAACGTGGAGCCACACACACATTACAAAGTGGGCATAGTGGAACCACACAAAGTGGAATACTGCTTATGTTTCAATATAACTACACTTCTCCAAATGAGAGCAGGGTTAGGTATTAGACTTTAAGGGCATGCTAAGCACAAATCCAGGGTACTAGTATCAGTCTGCGTGGGGAAGTTTGAACAAACATGTGAATGTTGATATATGTGTTTTATGTTTAAGAATGAACTAATAAAAACCCTATAAAAAGCATGTTTGATTCGTAAAATAAGGAAGTTATTGAAGCATTAAACAAATCAATTGTGCGTGTTAAACCTAGCTAAATCTAGCTAAATCCCGGCAAATCTCACCGAAAACCATACGTTTCTCCTGCCCCCTCTAACCGTGCTATTAGCCCCAAAATTGCTGCTATATAATTATTAATTCTATAAATCTGAGAATGACATGTGGCTGAAGGAATTATAGGAAATGCATTACATGTAGAAAAACTCTGATTCACTATGTCAAAGAGGGACTCGGAAACGTGGGCAACCTCTCTGACATTAGTCTGATTAACAAATGAAAGAGAATGGTCGAATGTCTTACGATTGTTTTGTTTTTCCCCATGTGCATTTGTTGTCTGTGTTGGTTCTGTTGTATTTTATACTGCTTTTAAACATGTATAAACAGAACACCTTTTTTATGTCATTATAGTGGGCGATAGCAGCCAGTAAATACTGTGGTGTGGCTTGTGTGATTACAGAGCAGTTGTTGACTAATTAAGAGGTAGCTAAAGTAGCCAGCGGGGAGCATCAACTTTAATAATACCTGTTGGCAGGCTGCTAGATATAGCCTGATCAATGAATGCTTCAGTTCCTGAGACAAAGACATCCACAACGCTCTGCGAATTGAGTTAACCCTGACATGCAGTAACCAGTCATGAAAATGAATAACAGAAAACAACAAAGATAGCACAACATTGAGCTATAATGTTTCTAAACCACTCAAATCAGAGACATGCCCAAATAAGGTGCACCGTAGATAACTCCTGTAGATGGCGAGTGGCGCGCTACAAGCTTGTAGGTCTGCTATTTTTGAAAAACGACTGACATAGAAACATAGCTTTTTCAGAAAACTGTCAGGATGTAGAAGATATTTTTAGAATGGGTCAAAATGTGTTAACAGGAGCTCTCAAACTAACTGAAACATGTAACACACAAAAATTACCCAACAAGGACTGACTGGGGAACAAGACTCTTACACGAGGGATGATTACAAACGAGATATAGCCTACAGCTGCCGCGGACAGGGACACAAAATAAGAGAACTACAGAAAGGGAAGATAATGCACACAGAAGACCTAGACAAGACAATGAATGATGCACAAAGTGACACAGAAGTCTCAGTCATACTCATAACACACATGGCATGTTCTTAAGACTCTCAAGTCAGTCAATAGAGACTGAGGATAATCTCCTTGCTTTCGCTGCTAAAACTGGGTGGAGACACTATTAGAGAAACTACATTGCAGAACCAATCCAAAATCATTAGGATGATCCTTCATATTGGGGCCGGTAACAAGATTTGTTTTAAAAGCAGTGAGTATACACAAAGATTTGTTCTCACCACTGTTCTAGCAACTGTAGCTTGCATTTAGAAGTCTGGTTAGGCCTACTGTAATAATGGGTAAGTGGAGGTCTCCAATCGTCTGACTACCTCCCCAAATTTGTTGTGAAATCCCAGCAGGATTGTTTGCCTGGGCAGCTCCTCGTTGACAGTAATGCTCATCTATCTATTAAAATGTTTTCTCATTATCTTGTGAATAAACACGGCGTATAAGATACATTCATTGTTGACATTAGTAACCAACCAGCTAATTCCCCATGTGATTTATACAGCTTTTCCCAGCAAGCACGGTCAGGACCTGGACGAATTCGTGACGTGACGACATCTCTATTGGGGCCAGATGAAGTCAAACCAAGATCAGATCTGGCCCAGAATATCACCTGATTTCAAACAACATAAATTCTGCCCACTAAAGGCCTATTCATAGTCTGGATTTTCGGTGGTGAGGTGACCACCGGTCCGGTGGTGAGGTGACCACCGGAGCTGAAATAACGTGGAGCGGTGGTTTGCTCTTCACCGCGGCTTGTGGCGTCATGTTGTAGTTCGGTGGTCACCTAACCACCGAAAATCCAGACTATGTATGAGCCTTAAGACGGACGTCCCTGGATGAATCAGAGAGAGTCCGATCGAGGCCAGATCAACTCAAGTCATATCATAACTACTCAGATCTGGCCCCGAATAAGCGGTATTCTTTTCAACTGGTGAAGACGTCCTGGAAATGACGTTGTAAAGATCATCCCATCGTCTGCCATATCTGCCCTAGTCCTGAATGTCCTCCTGTCCACATGTCGAAGTGTCCCTGGGCAAGACACTGAACCCCACCTTGCCTCCAATGAGTCGGTCGGTGTGAGCTTGCCACCATTGGTGTGGGAAGTGAGGACACTGATGTCGAATGTTCGCCGCTTCACCTCCCAATGTATGAATAAATGAACCATTGTAAAGTGCTTTGAGCACTTGGAAAAGCGCTATAAAAATTTGGCTTGCTGGGTTAATTCAAAACTCTTCAATGAATGTTGGCAGTGTGTAAGGATGTTACCATGGATGCTATCTGACGGCAGGCAGGTGTGATGAAGCTTTCCGCTGTAGAACTCCAGACCGATGATGGCAAACATGAGGATGGCGAAGAACAGGAGCAGGCCAATCTGGAGCAGGGGGATCATGGCCTTCATAATGGACTTCAGCACTATCTGCAAGCCTGGAGTATAGACACACACACACACACACACACACACACACACACACACACACACACACACACACACAAAGCAAAGAGCGTCAGAATTATGAACCGCAAGCTAAGAACTGTCCTGGGCTGATATAAAGCGTTGTGTCTTTTTTTCTTTTGCCTCAAATGATTGTACTGGATGAATTCATTCTCTAAATGATTATAGACCTGCTGTATACAATAGAACAGTGGCTCTCAAAGTGCAGGTGCAGTGTTGTTTTTGGCAGCAAATTTCTATTTTAGTTTTAGATATGGACTCTTGAATAGTTTTCATTTAGTTTTAGTCACATTTTAGTCACCTGGAATGTTTTAGTGTTAGTCTAGTTTTAGTCGACTAAATGTCATAAGATTTTAGTCGACTAAATCTACAGTTGAACTTGTAGATCTGCTATTTTCAGCATGCAACCAAGTGTAAAATGACGTATACTGGATCTCTTGTCCACTAGTCCTAGCATTTTAGTCTAGTTTTTAGCTGTTGACGAAATTGTTAATCACATCATAGCTTAGTTTTCATTTAGTTTCCATTTAGTTTTCGTCAGTGGAAAAAGGTAGTCGGCGAATATTCTTCGTCTTAGTTTTAGTCGACAAAAACAACACTGGTCCAGGGTCCCTCACGGCTCCTTGACGGGGTTCCAAATGAACCCTTGCGGGTCTGTAACTTTGTCTCTCTGAGTTATTTGAAATGAAAAGGTTTGAGAACCACTGTAATAGACAATAGTTACATCAGATAGAGGAGAGAGAGCAGCATGACTCACTGGGGATTCCGGAGACCAGTTTAAGAGGTCTGAGGACCCTCACTGCCCTCAGGGTCCGCAGGTCCACTGGGATGTTCATGTGAGCACCGGCAGTGGCCAGAATCCTGAAGGATAGCAGACCACGTGCACACACACACACACACACACACACAGACACACACAGAAGCATACACACACCCACACATTTCCATCCAAACATTTCACTGTACAGTGGGGAGAGAGACTGTCAACCTCTCTTTTTACAGCGTGACTCCTATGGGCCGACATCATACCAGTGGCCACCATGAAGACCAACACAACAGTGTTCAACACACTGACTTGAGCATGGAGGCAGTTCATGATGCATAAAGGACACCAGTGCCCATAATTATGGGCCAATGATGTCATCAAACTAAGGATGAACCGATATATCAGTATCGGACGATATTTGCCATTGTCGGTCAATGTCGGTATCTGCAAATTAAGGTAAACGATGACAAACTAGATAAAGTGCCCCCCGGGGCACAGGTCTCAGGGCAGGTCAGGTTTTGGCCTCCTGGTGGCGCTATAATAGGCCAATGGGAAAAGGGTGCCATTTCTTCTTACGCCTTGGATGGCAATTGGATGATTTGAGGCATTTTGTTCCAAAAATGGGTTTGGCAAAAGTCCACCTGTTGGGTGGCGCTATAACAGGCCAATGTGAAAAGGATGGGATATATTCCTCAGCCTAGTAGGAAAGTCTGTGAAAGATTTCACGTCAATTACACGCTGCGTTCATGAGGCTTTTTGTTCAAAACGGGCCAATCCTGCAAACTTTGAAAGCCAATGTTAGCCAATTAGGATGGAATATGAAATCCGTCTTGAACACATGACTATAGAGATAGTGTGTAACGATTTGTGGGATTTTTCTGGAGGAGTAATATAAAAAGAATGTGTTTTTCAAAAGTCGGCCTCCTGGTGGCGCTCTAACAGGCCGTTCTGGAAAACTTGGAAAACGTTGTTTTCTCATCTAAAAGACCATCCCTGCATCCCGGGACTCATTACATTGAAAACCTATTTACATCACTGCATATCTTATGTCATCTGTAGCCTACCAAGTTGTAGATTCTAGTAATTTCTTACTATGATGATTTTTTTTGTTTCTGCACAAAAAGCGGGTAATAATAATAATAACACCAAAAACCAAATAAACAAATATCTCTATCAGCATCGGCTATCGGCTACGTTGTTATTTTAAACATGGCCAAGAATGTCCATATGGGTGCATCCCTATATCAAACCCATTGGCCTAGACCCGTAAGAAGGGCAGTGTGTGCTGGGTGAGCGGACTCCATTGAAAGGAGTGGGCAGGGATAATCTAGTCTAGCTCAATGCTGGCCACATGATGATGCTCATAGAAGCCATCCTGTTATGTCTTGTTCATTTATGTCCCATTACAATTTTTCTTTAAATGCTTGAATGTCTGTGGCAAATGTTTGATTAAAGGGAGAGAAAAGGAAACCTCTTTTTTTTTTAATGTTTGGTATTCTGTTCATGTAATGTGGCATGAAAGCACTAACTGCACTAATAAGACCCAATTATTGAAATCCCCAAAATAGAATAGACTTGGACCATGCTGCACAGTCAGTGGCGTTTCTCTTTTTTTGTTTTCACCCAGTGTCAATTATCTACTGTAATCCTGGGCTCTACACTCCCTCCGCCAACCTGGGGAAGAGCAACGGAATGACCTCGTGCTTCCTTTCAATGCATGAGTGTCCAAGCCGCTTCTTTTCACCTGACGGGGTGAGTTTCCCTGGTTGGACGTAGAGTGTGGAAGGAACACATTATTCCAACCAGTTCCTTTCCAACCAGTTCCTTTCCCCTCCATCAGGCGCCCTGGCTGGCCAGGGGGAAGCAGATATTACTGCATGTTTTTTGTGAAGGTAGGAGAACATGCAAACTCCACACAGAAAGGCCTTTTCGCCAACCCCGCCTCGGGTATGGGCACTGGTGACGCGGAGGAGTGAACACGCCCCCAGCGTCCCCAGCGGGAATCGAACCCAGGACCTTCTAGCTGTGAGGCGACAGCACTATACCGACTGTGCCACCGTGCCCCGTCAGTGGCGTTTCTGGCCATCCCGGCACCCCAGCTCTGCACAGTTTTAGAGAATAGATGTGCAGTGGTGTTTCTATAGGCATAGAATAGTCGGTGGTAGGCAAAAAAACAACAATAGCATCCAGCACAGCAGGTTTGGAAGGTGGGTGAGCGCACTGCCAGTCTGTAGCCAATGAAAAGTTCAAAGCAATCAAAGGGCACTTTAGGAAGAGAAAAGACGGTGATGACCCCTGACAAGTCCATCATGAAGGGTGCTTGCTTGGTGTAAGGAACTTCCCTTCACACAATTGTATACAAAAAAGTCACAGAGAAAGCATGCAATTCCACTCCACAGGAGCAAGTCGGTCAGTTAGGGCAAGAGGTTACGGAATGTACTTCCGCGCTGATGGGTGATGTTGGTCTTAAAATTAGGTATGGTCTGGCACAATGCTATCTTAGGCACAGTTAAAAAAAAAAGTTAAAAAGATATATTTTGATTTAGATATTTTCGCACTATTTAGAAAGTGCATTATTGTGAGTTCAAACGCACGCACAATTATAATCAAAATCCATTCAACATGGTAGATGACATTTCTGAAAGACTCAGCATTGAGGTTGAAAAAATTATGAATGATCTGGGCCATATCAGGCATACACTACATGATTGCATAGGAGTCCATTGCCATCAGCCATATCACCATGCTGGGAGCTAGCATAATAAATGTAAATAGTTTTTGTGCTCAGAAACACCAGACAAACTACAGGTAACACACATTTTAACTACCACAAGTGAAGGTGGACAGTTGTACCCCTCTACTCAACTGCGCCCCATGTCTTGCACCATTGTCCGTAGTGTCCTTTTGCACATTTGGTTAGCATTTTAATTGTTGTAGTTTGTACGGATGGTATAGTGTTATGAAAATGCACTTAAAAGAGTTTGGGGGGATGAGGAAAAGCATCCAAGGGAAGCGATTGAGGAAAAACTGCAACAATTAGGGCGGCAGCTCATTCATGTTAAAAAAGCTGCATCTACATTTACACTGATGTAAAACACAGCAGCGACAAGACAAGAACACATAGCAGACAAGGGCAACCCAGTAAAAACTAACAGTCACACAGGTTTGGAGATGATTATTTGTGTACACTAAACAAAATAGCTGAAAGATAAACTGATCATGTCTGCTCTGTAGCACAGCATACTGCTGGTCCGGAGCGCGAGTGAGTGGGTGAGCAAGAGAGTGAGAAACTTATGTAATTAGCTAAACAGACTCTTAGTTTTAACAGAGATAAAGGAAAACAAATCCACATGCACCTAGCAGCCTTCTGTACTCACATCTGCCCACTCACTCACTGATATCTCTCCACCTACACACAGACATCGAAAAACAACATTCAACCAAGAAGGGAGGAATCAACACACAGTGAAATCCTTGAGTTTCAATGTAACCACTTAAACCCTGTGTACTTTGTCGATTCTATAGACCCCTAACTGGTCTATACTTGGCCCCCTCCTTTTTTGTCCATCTAGACCAAATCTCTTCCCCCGAAAGTTGCCAATCTACGCAACATGTTGTGAGCTTGTAGATCTGCTATTTTTTGCCAAATGTATTATGATGGCCTGTCCAGCATATGAACGCTAGGGTTCAAGTTGTTAACACTCTGGATTTTACTGCACATCTTTTCAGCCTGCATAAAGAAGTCAGATATGATGTGAAAAATAAAACTACAAGCACACCTTCATTGGTAAGAAAAGGTGTTAAACCTTTATTGTTACAGTTTTTCCTCAATCGCTTAATTGGATGCATTTCTGAAATTCTTGAAGATAGTGCCTCAAAACCCCATACCATTATATTGGCAAATACACAACATAGTGTGGATGCAATTTTCATTCCACTTTGATATTCTAGTCAAAACAGATTGCTTTTTTCCCCTCAATTGACTATATACGTATGTACTGTACATTATCCATTTGCATAGACACAGTTGTTCATTGGGTAATTCAATGCAGATGTAGTGGTTTAGACCAGCGCTGGGATGGAACCCCGGTGTCCCACTCATACTGTAGATATATATATTTTTAAATAGATGCCTCATTGGCCGCTGCAGAGTCTCCAGCGTAAGGTGGAAGTCAAGCGGAAGTGCTGAAGGCACGCTGCTGCCACTCAAATGACTACTGGCCAATCACACTACAGCACGTCTTTCGGTGGAAAAAAGCGAGGGCGAGATGGATTATATGGCCGACGGGCGTTCCCGATACCAACTTGAATTGACTGTACTGTTTATCCGCAACAGGGGTCGACGAATGAAACCACTATTAGATACGTCAGTATGAAACCCCAAAATCCTTCCCTGCATACCGGGACTCATTACATTGAAAACCTAACCTATACATCACTGCATACCTATTATGTATCTAATATTTGAGTCTGTGCAAACAGACCACTAGGGGGGCGCGCCCAACGCGTTTGCGCAGCTTTTTGAAAACCTTATACCCATACCTAACAGGCTTACACCACACCAAAATTAAAAAACTAGTCACCAAAAGTTAAATCTCTACAAGTCTGCTCTCAGCTATATCACCAAAACTCATACTGTTTTATTTATTTTAATAAAAAATGTTAACTTCCTAAGTTCCTGCAGGGATAGGTGTGGGAGTCTGCAGCAAAGGCCATCAAACACTTTCAGGCATACACAGTAGGAGTAGTGTACACTACTGTAAAATGAAATGAAATGAAATGAATGAACATGAAAAAACAAAATGAAAATTGTGTCAGGCTAGCCTAGGTTTGCTTGTACAAAGCAAAGCTAGCCTGACACAATTTTCATTTCGTTTCACTTCCGCCAGAACATGTTTTTTTTAATGGCCGTGGCTAGAAATTCAGGGCTTGAGCGGTTGAGTCAGGCTACAAGCAAACCAGCAGCTCTTTAGAATTTTCACTTTGGGCTACAGATACAGTATATACAGTATACTGTATCTGCCTTGTGGTAGTCTAGTACACTAACACACACACACACACACACACACACACACACACACACACACACACACACACACACGCACGCACAAAGGAGATGCATACATGGGCACAAATAATTATAAGTGCATTTGAGTTACACTTATAAAAATTCATGGCATGAGCTTTCAAGGTACAGTAGGCATGTCACTCACCAATTATAGCAGACACCACAATACAAAACGCGCGCACGCACACACACACACACACACACACACACACACACACACACACACACACACACACACACGTGTGACACACACACACACACACACACACACACACACACACACACACACACACACACACACACACACACACACACACACACACACACACACACACACACACACAGTACGTACAGAAACATCAAAGTCCAATTGACATCAGTAGTCTCAATTGCAGTATATGTATCTAGTACCTACATTCAATATTTAATATTCATTATACAATGACTACCTGCATTCAAGCAGCACACAGAGACCGATTTCTTCCTGATTTCAAGGGTATCACTCACTGTTGTACTGTTGCACATTATTGTAACAAAATGAATTCATACAGTACAATGATGCCCAGAATGCGTCAATCTCTCCCACACACCTACACCTACATCAAGAACACAATGGGGGAAAAAACACACCCAGCATCATGTTCTGAGCACACAGTAATGAACAGCTCAAACATTGTTAAAACGTGGAATTAACATGCTAATGATAATGACTACACATACTGTACAACAACATGCTTTGGGCAGCTTGCAAAACAAACTGTGATATCATAATAATACTACATTGTTTGGGCATATGAAAAAGAGGCATTTATTTGGGATTAGTCCAGGGCAGGGGCCATCACCATGCTGGCTTGTGGTGAGAAATGTTGTAAAATATCTTATATTTTCCACAAAAATAAAACATTTAGCAGTCAATCATATTATCAGAAGCATAGACCCTGGCCTAAATGTATACTAATGGACTCTTAATGTGCTACACATTTTAAATTCTGACAGTATTTCTGGATTTACGAAATCAGTGTCCTACCTATATGACAACTAACTTGGAACCGATAAACCAGCTGTTTATCCAGTTCAATTATGAATCATGGCAAGATTAGAAATGAGACCACCAACTGCCTTCCTATAAAATTCTTGACACTATCCCCACCGTGGGGAAGAGTTCTAGTAATATGAGCTATTAATTGAATTTCTATAATTATTTGGGGGGTCTGTGGCATTAGTAGAAGACTTTCATGTACCTATTTTGGGGAGGAGATTGGCGCGCAAGCAGACCGATGAATTGAAGATTTAAAAGGAACCCTGGCTAATAAGACAAATATGCCTTAAAACATTATTATTGCCCTCTACAACTAAAATAAATAAATAAAAACACCAACCCTAAAAAACGCTCATATTAACCTTAGGAAGTATTACGTTTTTATTTTATTAGCACGTTCATTCCATACATTCCATGTGAGGTCCACACATGGACATAATTATGTCATCATCAACTTGCGACAGGAGCAGTCCCTATTGAGTGAAAGATTATCTTTTTATGACATTTTTATAAAATATTTAAGGTGTTTTTATTTTAGTTTAGAGGCATATTTTTAGCCAGGGTTCCTTTTAAGAGATGAAGTGGCGTGTAGCGTCATTTTTCTTTTTTGTTACAGCAGCAGTAACATACAGTACATATGGTGCATGCCTGGAAGTGTCATCACTACATATACGCGCAATTTGCACTGCAAGTAGGGCAACACGTGGAGGGGGGGGGGGGAACAAAAATGTGCCAAAAAGTGCCAAGCCGACCCTCATAATAACAATTTTCTCCCATGTGTGCGTCCTCGCAAATGGCAAGAGTAGCCGCTCTCGTCGGGAGGGGAGGCGGGGCGGGGTGGGGGCAGCACAAATAATATGCGAGTAGTGCAACCAAATCTTCATGCAGCGACGTCCCTGGTGCATAGTTTGTATTGCTATAGTTTCTCAAAATGCAGTTAAAGAGCAGCAGTTCATTGTGGGTATGGTCCCTCGTGCAGACCTCGTTTAGCAGCCGACATCAATCCTGTCAGTGTATACATGCTGTTACGTGGCAGAGCCAGTGTAGCGGAGCGCACCTGCAGTCATTTAGATACACAAAGAATGGTCAAAGTGTAAGTGTAGCGGAACCAATTAAGGGCCATTTCCAGAGGAAGAAGCGCACCTGTTTTTGTAGTGTAAGTGTAGCGGCCCTTTGCCGTCAGGGCAAACCTGGCAACAGGCGGGGCTCAGCGCTTGTTCAGCCCAGGGGGGCAGTCAGACAGATATTTTGTGAAGCCAGTAAGGAAATCGGGATTTCCTGAAAGTTCATATAATGGCCTGTTGTGGCGCTGTCATTGGGCCCAAAAAAACCCATAGCCCCATAGAAGTCCATGTATTTGGGCCCAACTTCACCTAGACTGTATTACCTTAATAAACATGGTCATGAATACTTTCTGCTTCCAGTCACTAGTTTAAAGTCTCATTTCTAATGTCATAATATTCTTTTTGGAAAATTATGGTCCCATTTATTAAAAGAATGACCATAAAGTCGCGTATGTTCTGAGGGGCGTGGCTACCGTTACAGTCTATGATCGGGATTCCCCACCCACTCGAGTCAAAATAAAAACAAACTAAGAAGAAGGGGGGAAGTCCAGCCTAGTTGTCTGGGCCAGCCAATGGCCAGCTGGGCCAAAACAGATCTAGAAAGATGGCGATTTACAATTCAAGGAATGACAGGCTTCATTTTACGTTCATGTTAGACCCGGGGAACGCTTTGTCCATATTCTTTACAGTCTATGGTTCAGCCTGATGGCAGACAGTTAGTTCAATCAAAAGGCTGGTATCAGTGTTGATTTCGTCGACTAAAACTACCTTTTTTCACTGAGGAAAACTAAATGGAAACTAAATGAAAACTAAGCTCTGATGGCTAAAAGTAAGACTAAATATACTGACAATTTCGTCAACAAAAAACAATAGACTAAAGGAAGGGACTAGTGGACAAGAGAGACAAGAGACAAGAGTGTAAGTCATTTTACACTTAGCTGCAATGCGTTGTGAGCTTGTCATTACGACGGCATCAAGGCCCGACAAAATACAGTCGACTAAATCAACTGTAGATTTAGTCGACTAAAATCTTGTGATATTGAGTCAACTAAAACTAGACTAACACTAACCCATTTGGTTCCATTTGTACACTCTCTGGGTTACAGACCCATAAGGGCTAGGTACCCCCTGGAACTCCCTCGAGTACCCCTAGGGGTCCCCGGACCCCACTTTGGGAACCATTGGTGTATGATGAGGATTAGAAAAGTGTGTGCAATTAGAAATAACAGGCCATTATTACAGATACGTTTGTTGCACACCTGTCCAGGTATAGCCTGGTTAATAAACCAGACTGCCGGCGGATTACGGTCTGGAGAGGCTCAATTGTACGCCCATTTCCTACACCAGAGAAATGGGGCGGCCAATCGGGACACGGTATGCAATATGGGCGGGCTTTGGTACAGTGACTTTCAAAGAGAACATTTTTCAACCCGCCCCCCTGGAAATGAAATCCAAGCTGAGCCTCCCCAGACTAATATCCCGCGGTCTGTGCGATATTCGTCTGGTTTATTAACCAGGCTAGTCGAGGTATGTACAAGGTCCAAGTTTCACTTTATTTGTCATTTCACATGTTTGCACATTATAAATCGTACTCAGGACCTATCAGTGAAAGAATGTATGCAGAGTATAAGAAAACACACACATGCTGTCGTCCACTATGTTTTTGGCCAGAGGCAAACGATATATAGCTGAAGAGGAAGGTCACACAAACATGCGTGTTCACACTTTCACGTGAGGTTTAATTGGTACGGTTGGCTCACGGTCCCTTTCCTTGTCCCAGAACTGCAGTACAAGGTGTCGTCTGCCCGCACTTTGGGAGACCAAATATCTATTGAATATCTGTTGAATCCAAGACGTCACATCTATGAGGTTTTGCCGGAGGATGTAGTGACCATTTTAGGAATCCCAGTATAAATCAGATTTGGTTTTCATTCTAACTTGGTTGTGTTTGTCGCTATATACACACTTCTCACTCAGATTAACATTTTTAATTGAGCTCGGTGTCCCGACAGATTACCTTCCAGCGAGTCATTAATTTCTAAATGGAATGAATGCCGCCAGCGCTGGCCCAGTGGCCTTGTTTTGATTCCCAGCCGGCCCCTGTGACACATGTGCACGGTTTCTTTTAAGTCTGACTTACTTCTGCTGTGCCAGGAGAGAGAGAGACAGAGAGACAAATAGAGAGAGAGAGAGAGAGAGAGAGAGAGAGAGAGAGACAAATAGACACAGACAGACAGAGACAGACAGACAGACAGACAGACAGCATTTGACCCACGGACCACCATTTGATGACATTTAGCCTCTCAGACACAAAACTTAGAATATTTGTGTTATCGTTGGATGATATTTTGTCCACAATTCCATGCTGTATTGACGTTGGTGCCATTAGTAGAGATAACAGGCAAACATTGATCAAAATAACAATTCTTCTAATTGTGTATAGACTTCTTGTAAATGAAGTAATACAGATGCTTAACAATACTTTTTAACTCTTGAGAATGTAAAATGAAACCAAATGGACGCCTCAAGAGTTAAATATCTAATTAGGGTCCATTTACAGACCACCTGGAACCCTCTCAAGGACCACTGGTGGGTCCCCTGATCACCGACTGAAAACCACTGCTCTAGTTGTATATGAGCAGGTTCATTTTAAGCGGCACAGTGACATATTTCAAGACAAGGCGAGATGTTACTATGGATATTAAAGGTTTTATGACATTCATTTTCTTTTCTTTTTTTCTTTTTTTTTAGGTTTTATGACCTCAATTACACCCAAAAAACCTGAACTTTGAACATTCAGTGGATTTTCTGTGGTCTGAAGTTTTCTTTGGGGTTTTTTGGGCCTTTTGAGCTACAATGAAAACAGGCAACACAGTGAAACAGTGACATCTGCTGGCAAATCCCATTGACATATATGGGATTTGCAGTAAGTGATGTCACTTACTGCCGGCAAATCAGAGCACCTGTTTGAGCCAGAAAACCCCAGATCACAGAAAATCTACTGAATGTTAAAAGTTCATGTTTTTTGGGTGCAATTGAGATTAGAAAACCTAAGAAAAACAAGAACAATTCCAAAACCTTTTTTTAATGTCACAATCCCTTTAATATACAGACCTGTGTGTATAATGTGGATCACTGCCTTTTGGTGTTAGCATTACGTTATGCTTTAGCTATTGAAAAATAGCAGATCTACAAGCTCGTAGGTCTGCTATTTTTGAAAAACCGAAGAACGACTGACACAGAAACATAGCTTTTTCAGAAAACTGTCAGGATGTATAGAAGACATTTTTAGAATCTGATCTCAGGTCAAAATGGGTTCAGCAGCACAGTGACATATTTCGAGACGAGGCAAGATGTCACTATGGATATTAATATACAGACCTCAGTGTGTATAATGTGGATCACTGCCTTCCATTAAAACAGCCCTGAGAATCCACCTTTCAGGAGGCCAAAGGGGGAGGTAATGACCACTTCTCCCTTAGAAAGGTATCTTTACCCCAATTTCTTCCCTCCGTACATATAGTCTTTTATTGAGACCGCACGTCGCATCTACTATGAAAACATGCACTTCCCATCGGTCCGTCCCGTCCGTTCGTTAGTCACCCCCACGCCTCCATATATGGTCATGCCTCATGACATCACGTGACATCACTTGACAACACGTGACATCATCAGGGACCTCAATATATATGGGCATATACTGTATGTAGTCGCGACCTAGACGACATCGCCAGGGGCCCTTCTCCAGTATATGGGAATGTCAATAATAAAAGCAACAAAAAGATCCATATATGGGCATTGTTGTGACGGTCTCGTGATAACCAGTGTGGTTGCCGCGACGCGACTCAGACTTGCAAATGAACCAAGTTGGTACAACACATGGATCTCCAGATGTGGAGCTGACTATCATCACCTGGATCTCCATATATGAATATATGAAGGTCATGACACTGACCTCATCAAACCCTGGATAGCCATACATGGTTTGTTTGACATACTATAGATCTGCATATATGGAGCCGGCCAGCAACTCTAAATCTGACCTCACCGACATCAGATTAATAGTTAAAACTCCTGCTTCTCAACCGTATTAAGCAGCTCTGTCATTTCAGCAATTTATTCATTATAAATTGCATTTCCGTATTATTTTACTTTGCTCATTTAGTCATTTCTCATCGTGTTTCAGTTTCGGTTATCATTATTGTTATTAAATATCTAGTCTATCCTTCCATTCCGTCTCCCTTTGAGAACAGTGAGAAAGCACAATTTTTTGTTGACATTCTAACCGCGATACATCATCAATTTGCATACTTCAATGATTGACGTTCGGAGGATTCCTCTCAATCCCCATGGTAACGCCATGCACTGTGGGTAATTTCTTTGCCAAAGTCAGCCAAAGTAAACATCGATGCTGACTTTCAGAAAGGGTGCATAAAGGGGCGGGGCTGAGCCCTCACTGACTTACCAATGTCAAATGGGACATCCCTCAAGCCCTCGCAGACTTCACATGAACGCACAGCTAAGTCTGTGAGGGCTCATTGAGTCAGCAAGGGAGTGGATTGGAATTGGGCCACTGAGTGAAAGATTCTCTATTTATGAAAGAAATAAAATACTGATGTTGTTTTTATTTTGTAATTTTAGTTGTAGAGGGCAAGTATAATGTTTTACGGCATATTTGTCTTATTAGCCAGGGATCCTTTTAAAGCAATATAGTTTTCTGTTTCTCTGTCTGCCACTATTGAGAAGTCTGGATTTTGGTTCATGAATCAATTCTTTCTCTGGAGATTATTTTTGGCTATACTTGCCAAACCCACCTTTCAATTGCATTAATGCATCTATAACATAACTATAACATCAATTGTAGTGGATTATTTCTCATGCAGTATAGTAGAGAAAAGTCATAAAGTGTAATAATAGTGTGACCCCTCTGTCAAATCTTTGTAGTAAGCTACAATGTGTTCATTTGTAAACAAAGCCACATAAATCACAATATAATAATAATAATAATAATCATGGATTGCATTTTTTATAGCGCTTTTCTATGCACTACGTGCCTACTCAAAGCGCTTTACAATGGTCCATTCATTCATACATTGGGAGGTGAAGCGGCGAACAGTCAACACCAGCGTCCTCGCTTCCCACATTCACACATCGATGGTGTCCGGGTAGCTCGGTCGGTAGAGCTCTCGCCTTTGGACCACAAGTTCATGGGTTCGATCCCGGGCACCCTCAAACTCAGCGTATGAGTAGCACGGCTTGGTGCAGCGGGACGTGTACTGGGAGCTGATATGGGGCTCCACCTCAGCAATCCATCTCCCAGGGGTCTAGCGCATTGTAACGGGGATAGACTCCATCTCCCAGGGGTTTAGCACATTGTAACGGGGATAGACTCCATCTCCCAGGGGTCTAGCGCATTGTAACGGGGATAGACTCCATCTCCCAGGGGTTTAGCACATTGTAACGGGGATAGACTCCATCTCCCAGGGGTTTAGCACATTGTAACGGGGATAGACTCCATCTCCCAGGGGTTTAGCACATTGTAACGGGGATAGACTCCATCTCCCAGGGGTCTAGCGCATTGTAACGGGGAAAGACTCCATCTCCCAGGGGTTTAGCACATTGTAACGGGGATAGACTCCATCTCCCAGGGGTTTAGCACATTGTAACGGGGATAGACTCCATCTCCCAGGGGTCTAGCGCATTGTAACGGGGATAGACTCCATCTCCCAGGGGTCTAGCGCATTGTAACGGGGATAGACTCCATCTCCCAGGGGTCTAGCACATTGTAACAGGGATAGACTCCATCTCCCAGGGGTCTAGCACATTGTAACGGGGATAGACTCCATCTCCCAGGGGTCTATAGCACATTGTAACGGGGATAGACTCCATCTCCCAGGGGTCTTGTGCATTGTAACGGGGATAGACTCCATCTCCCAGGGGTCTAGCGCATTGTAACAGGGATAGACTCCATCTCCCAGGGGTCTAGCACATTGTAACGGGGATAGACTCCATCTCCCAGGGGTCTATAGCACATTGTAACGGGGATAGACTCCATCTCCCAGGGGTCTTGTGCATTGTAACGGGGATAGACTCCATCTCCCAGAGGTCTAGCACATTGTAACAGGGATAGACTCCATCTCCCAGGGGTCTACAGCACATTGTAACGGGGATAGACTCCATCTCCCAGGGGTCTTGTGCATTGTAACGGGGATAGACTCCATCTCCCAGAGGTCTAGCACATTGTAACAGGGATAGACTCCATCTCCCAGGGGTCTACAGCACATTGTAACAGGGATAGACTCCATCTCCCAGGGGTCTACAGCACATTGTAACGGGGATAGACTCCCGCGTGTTACCGGCCGATACAGATAATAAGCCACTCCCGACCTACTGGAAGCAATGTGGGGTTCAGTGACTTGCCCAAGGACACTTCGACATGTAGACAGGAGGAGGCGATTTCTGGTATAAATGGAGTTGAAACAACTGAGGTTCGGGAGGTTGGACCAAGCAGAAGACAACCAAAACACAAATCCAACCAGCCTCTGGCAACTCCACCCTGTGCCTAGCATCAGTTTCCATCACTCTGCATCCTTAGCCGTTTATGCCGCACGTCCCATAAATGACCATACCATAAGTTTATTCAATAAACAACAACCCCTAAACCTATTTTATGTCTAATGCTTGGTCTTTCCTAGTGATATCATCCTTAAGTTAATGTGGTGACTATTGCATGTCTCTCATTTGGCCAAATGGATGCACACATTACAGTACATGCACACGTGCATGCACACTCTCTCTCTCTCTCTCTCTCTCTCTCTCTCTTTCACACGCACGCACGCACGCACAAACGCACACACACACGCACGCACAAACGCACGCACGCACGCACGCACAAACGCACGCACGCACGCACAAACGAACACACACGTACACTTTCCGATTTCCACCAAACGGTGTTTGAGTTAAAGCTCCCAGTAGGGAACTGAAAGCAGCATGCACTCTTTCTTTGACTCTTGCCAGGCAATGCCAGTGGAGATATGGACTGCCTGAACTCTGTGAACACTGTGACTGACTGCTATAGCAGTGGCGTCTCTCTCTCTGGACTTCAGACACACGGGAGGAATCGCAGAGTAACTTAACCCATTTCGACCCGAGGACGTGGGAATCCCATGTTTCTAGGTCAGTGGTTCTCAAACATTTTCATGTCAAGGACCCCCAATAATATATGAAATTGGCGGCCGACCCCCATCTGAAAATATGTTGTTCCAGGGACCCCCCCCAGAAGCAAAGATATAAGTTAAAAACGTTCACTCTGAAAGAATATGTTGATTTGCGCCACATTTTCACGATTTTTCAAAAATAGCAGACCTACAAGCTCGCTATGAGCTTGTAGATCTGCTATTTTTCAATAGCTAAAGTATAACATAATGCTTTAAAAAAAGGGGTTCCCGCCCAAAATGGGTTAAATATTTGAATTTAGCAATGTTTTACATTTATCAGTGACTCTTATAAGCTGCTTCAAGGGATCACTTGACATTTTCAAATGTCGTTTGTTAATTCTCTTAGTACTTAGTACATGCTGTGCATGGTTTCCACAGTGGCACTCTGGATTACACAAGAACCTTGTTAACATCGTTACCTTACAAGCTACAGGCAACGGACTTGTGACTACTGACTAGCATCTGCGCCTGATTTTGAAAGGTAGGTCAGTCAGTTGTGCCAGTTAATGCCAGTAAACAACATTGTGACCCCAGTGGGGTTACAACGAAACCTGTCACAAAACGCTGCAACAGCCGTTCACCTTGGGCCTCTCTGCTAAATGCTCTGTCAACACGATGCTTGAGTCCCTTTTATGTAAGAGCGTTCTGTCAGAGGAAGAGACAGAGACAGAGACAGAGACAGAGAGAGAGAGAGAGAGAGAGAGAGAGAGAGAGGAGAGAGTCCGACTCAGAGAAGGCAGAGGAAAAAAAACAGGAAGGAGAAAAACTGTGAGAGAGTGAGAGAGTGAGAGATGTGGGAGTCAGGGTGAGATGAGATGTCAACATTGCCAACAGCAATCTTCCCTGAATGTACGCTTATAGCCACACTGTATGCAGTACACACAATCAAGTTAATAATTATTAGCTTCTGCGTGACAAAAAAACATTTACAGTATTCTAAGCATATATTATGCATATACTAGCGCCTAAGAGGAACAAAAGAAAAGCCTCGTTATGTTTACTGTCATCTGCCTCCATCTCCTTTCTCCCTCGGCCCATTTTCTCTCGCTGCATTTTCTGCCTTTCTCTCTCCTCTCGTTCTCCCCGGCAGCTACTCATCCTGTCTCTTTCCCTTTTGCATAGAATCCTCAGGCTGCATTCACGTTTAACCCATTCCGACCTGAGACCAGATTCTACAAATGTAGTTTCAGGGACCCTCCGGAAGCAAAGGTATGAGTTAAAATGTTCATTGTGAAAGAATAGAGATTCAAAGATTTGCGCCACATTTTCACGATTTTTCAAAAATATCAGACCCACAAGCTCGTAGTGCGCCACTCAGATGCACGCTATGAGCTTGTAGATCTGCTATTTTTCAATAGCTAAAGTATAACGGAATGCTTGAAACACCAAAAGGGGTTCCCGAACAGAATGTGTTAATTCACAGGGGGCGATACTGAAGCAGGTTTTAGACACAACTGCCAATCCACTTATCCACCCACCTATCTGCTGGCTGCGAAAGACATGGCTATGCCATGGAAATACACATTTTCTCCATGCATCGGCTGTGTGGTTTCAATGGCTGAATGCGCTTGCACACAGCGTGCTCTATGCTGACATCAGCCAGATGATGCAAAAGCTGTGGAATTTAGCCAGTGGTGGGAAGAAAAGTACTCAAACGTTTTACTTAAGTAAAGGTATCAATACAACAATGTAGAGATGCTCCGTTACTAAGTAGAAGTAGTCCAGAATTCATTAGTAGTCATTTATTCATTATGCGGAAGGTCCCATTTCAAGTTTTCGAAAGTATAAAGAATCTTTAAGAAAATAGCAGATCTACAAGCTTAGGAGATCTTCTATTTTCAAATGGCCAAAATGTATATAGGGCTGAAGTGGTTAATGTATGTTTTGTAATAATAATGAAAATGTACAAAGTAACAATAATAATTGTAGTGGAGTAAAAGTACAATATTTGCCTCTGAAATGTAGCGGAGTAGAAGTACAGAAGTACAGTACTAAAGTACTGTAGTACTCACAGTAAATGTACTTACAGTAGTTACTTTACAACACTGAATTTAACACTGAGCGATACTTGGTTGCACATCGTGCCATGCGCCCAAATTAGCAGATCTACAAAGTCCCAACGTGGATCGCAAGTACAGTATATAAACCAAGCATTACAATTTGCAGATATTGCTGGCAGAGTCTGAAGGTATACTACTAGGTAATGAGATAATGCGGATTCACACATGAATGGGATATTCTCCGTTTCAGTCTCTGTTCCAGTCTTGTGGATGGATACAGGATTATTTGTTTGCGACATCGACACATTTCCATGAGGCCAAAGCGTCAGATTGTACGTCACATATTATATACCAGCTGAGACATGTGTAGCATGTCCTTTTACCCCCTCTCTGCCTTTCATTTCCTATATCTCTCTACCATCCTGTCATAATAAAGAGGGGGGACATTTTAAACACTTAGCATCGATAGCAGCTTCGGTTGTGTAACAAGGGCTTCATCTCATGCCACTACTCTTATGTGATAATGTGACTATAATCTTTTTTTTTTTTTCATTTGCAGTGTAAAAATCACACCCGTGTGAAGTGAGTGGGGCAACTCTGTGTGTGTGTGTGTGGGGGGGGGGGGGGGGGGGGGTTCCAGACCCACAGGAACGCACCCAGGGTGCCGGCCCGATTCCGGCAAGCCCCCCCCCCGCGTCCGAAACGGTTGTGAAATGACAGAGTTACCGTGTGGGGGTCCCTCTACTGTACCCTCTACTGTACTGTCACTGAACTGGCACACCCGAAATCACCATATATACAGTTAATATATGTGTGTGTGTGTGTGTGTGTGTGTGTGTGTGTGTGTGTGTGTGTGTGTGTGTGTGTGTGTGTGTGTGTGTGTGTGTGTGTGTGTGTGTGTTAGGTTGCGCACAGGTGCAGTGATGCAAATAGCCTGCATCCTTAGATTCACTAAATTGAGAAAGGATGCAATCATGTCACCCTCCGGGGATCCTGGGATGCAATACTGTACTCCAACGTCGTTGAAGTAGGACTCATAAAATGTCCCTGGGACCCATCTATTAGACCCGGGACCCATTACATTGAAAACGTATTCACTTCACTGCAGGTGGTGAAAAACAACCATGCTGTTTTCGTGCTCAGACGCACACGCCCTCCCACACAGCCACCCACACACATAGCTCTGTAAGGGAGTGGTTGCACCACTCAAAAACATATTGACTTCTAGGAAACTGCCCAGTGTCCACACTTTGAATGCATATAACACCAAGGGTGTTTTTATTATTCTTGTACAGCAGGTCACAGGTGTACTAAGAGTTGTAATACAATCAACCACTAATGAGAATGGCCTGAAAGCTTCTTTCTTTAGGCTGTCTCAGGTACAAGGATACAGGATATAGGATATAGGTTTGCTCTGTTGGGACAACTCAAAGGGTTCTGTCGGGACTGGTCCTCGGAATAGAGGGTATGCTATGCTCGTGACATCATCATCATCATACCCGGAAGTTATGCAGGAACGCCTACTATGTAAGTTGCAAAAAACTACTTTCTGGCCTTGCCAGACCATACATCCAAACAGAAAATCTGATTGCATTAAACGACGTTAAACAACATTAAACTCACTTTGCCAAGTCACTTTGCCACTCGTTTTGCCATTCACTTCATGCATACAGACATACACACATAGCTCCGCATAGGAGTGGCTAGCACCAACGACGTAGAGTCTGTGGGGGCCACGGGGCCGCAGCCCCCATGAAGACTCCCAGGGCCCCTTTAGGCCCCCATGAAGATTTTCGTGGACATTTTACATTTACATTTACATTACATATTTTCTGGGAATTCCAAACATTTTGGACCTCTCCGCCGGCAAATATTGAGGATTGATCAAACTCTTCGGCTCTGGCTAGCACCACGCAGAAGCAGAAGAACCACACACTATAATGCACCAATATTGTAGGTCTCATCCAAATATCAATTTTAACAAAAAATAGGCCAGACAAGATGCAGGCTTCACAGTGAAGGGTCCCTTTGTACACTCTCAGATTGAAATGAACTCTGGGATTATACAATGTGTAATCACTCACCCGCTGCAGACTACTATGAAGTCCATCACATTCCAGCCGTTTCTCAGGTACGAGCCTTTATGGAACACAAACCCCAGGGCCAACAGTTTGATCCCTGCTTCAAAGCAGAAGATTCCAATGAAATATGGCTCTGTCTTCTCCTGCAAGGGTGACATGCACACGGACAACATTCATCGTTTTGAAGGAAACGTATAGGAGCTGAACTGGTCATTCAACATGAATCCATTTATGGCCAATGCACCGCAAAGCCGTCAAGTGTTGTGAAAATTGACACTTAATTTTTAAGTGAGGGTTTTGCTGTGTACACAGCATGCTGTAGGCCTATATACGATTTATACTTCAAGTAGTATAGCTCAGTGGTTCCCAAACTTTTTTGTGTCAAGGACCCCCAAATTTATTAGGCCACGGACCCCCCCCCATTTGAAAACATATGCCAGTGACCCCGATAAGGGAGGATTTTTACGGCTCTAGCACTGATTCCGAAACACATTCATTTCATGGACCCCCAGTTTCACACACATTATGCCACGGACCCCTGATTTAATGGCATTTCTATCTCTGGGACCCCAATTTATATTGTTAAACCACTGTTAATTTAACTCTGAGAGTGGGTCTGAGTTACAGACCCATAAGGGTCCATTTGGTTGCAAATTATCATTTAGCTGGGTCCCACCTGGAACTCCCTCAAGTACCCCTGGGGGTCCCCGGACCCCACTTTGGGAACCACTGGCTATAGCTTGTATCTACAAGCTTACAACACATTGGATTGCAATGTGTTGCGAGCTTGTAGATCGACCTTTTTGGAATGCTGACACTGTCGTACGACAAAGTAGCCTATGAGTCAGCTGTAAGGAACGTGGACGAAGACAGACTGGGTCCTCACCAGGGGGGCAGATATTTTGTGAAGCCACTAAGGAAATCGGGATTTCCTGAAAGTTCATATAATGGCCTGTTGTGGCGTTGTCATTGGGCCCAAAAAAAACCATAGCCCCATAGAAGCCCATGTATTTCTTCACCTAGACTGTATTACCTAAAAAACATGGTCATGAATACTTTCTGCTTTCAGTCACTAGTTTAAAGTCTCATTTCTAAAGTCATAATATTCTTTTTGGAAAATTATGGTCCCATTTATAAAAAAAATGACCATAAAGTCGCGTATGTTCTGAGGGGCGTGGCTACCGTTACAGTCTATGATCGGGATTCCCCACCCACTCGAGTCAAAATAAAAACCAACTAAGAAGGGGGGAAATTCCCGCCTCGTTGTCTGGGCCAGCCAATGGCCATGGCTGGGCCAAAACGGATCTAGAAAGATGGCGATTTACAATTCAAGGAATGACAGGCTTCATTTTACGTTCATGTTAGACCCGGGGAACACTTTGTCCATATTTCTTACAGTCTATGGTCCTCACCAATCTCTTGGCCATGGGTGTTTTATCCTCTCCGGGGAGGTGCTGCTCCAGGGCCAGGACAACGCAGTTTGCTGTGATGGTGGCCAAGATCATGTATTCAAATGGTGTATGGGCCACAAAGTTAAGGAAAGCACTTTTGTCAAAGGGTCAAAACACATACTGTAGATTGGTGCTATATACACATATTATGTGAGAACATTATTTTTGACAAATGCCCAGACCTAGAGAACTGATTATGATGATTACTAACATGGTGGAATGAGTAGAGATGCAAACAACGTATGCTGCCTTATAAGTTGTGGGGTTTTTTTGTCAGTTTTCATTAGCGTTTCAAGAATCACATGACGCACACACACATGACATGACAATGACACACTTCTCTTACTGTGCACTACACTGTATATGGTTTCCATTACAGTAATTCTTCACGCAGTGGAAGCACGAGGACACAGAAAGACAATTAGATGGATGGATGATTTAAGCGATGGGAGAATTATGGAATGGCTTGTATTTCCGGGCATTGGAAGCAATCTGTTAGAGGGAATGCAGTATCCATGGCAACCTTGGCTTTTAAAAGTGCTTTATGTAAGGAGAATAAGAGAGTGCTGGAGTGAGGGAGTGATTGAGTGAGGGAGTGATGCAGTGATGGGGTGAAAGAGTGACGCGTGAGAGAGAGAACTGGGGTAATGGAGTGATGTGGTGAAGGAGTTACACAGTAGCGTAATGGAGTGAGGGAGTGACAGAGTAGGGGGGTGAGGGAGTAATGGAGCAATGGAGTGATGGATTGAGAGAGTGAGCGAGAGAAGGAGTGAAGGAATGAGAGAGTGAGGGAGAGAAGGAGTGTTCTAAACTTAAGTCACTTTCATCACATTGGGATATCGCGTTTGGTATAGGAGATGTACACACACGCACGCACACACACACACACACACACACACACACACACACACACACACACACACACACACACACACACACACACACACACACACACACACACACACACACACACACATACATGTATACACACACACACACACACACACACACACACACACACATACATGTATACACATACTATACTGTGCCTCCTCAATCATCTAAAGGCCATTTCTCCTTCATTATTGATTTTCTCGCCTTGAGTGAAAATGGTGTCACTAACTCAAATAGGACAGCTGAGATAGAGCATCTGGAACTCACAGTGACTGAGACTGCCAGGTTCACATTAAACCAAGGTTTTTTAAAGTTGTTCCCAACAGTACCAGAGACACAAACACAAACGCATGATTTGGTACCACCATGATCATAGACAAAACTGGGCAACATCATACCCGCTCCCAAAACGACCTTATTTTAGAAGTCCCCATTGTGAATTCCGAATTGGGTAAAATAGCCTTTCATTACCATGCACCTCACATGTGGAACTGTCTACAATCAATCGTAAAACTGTATAACTTGATTTCACCTGAATGTTTTAAAAGACTTGTAAGAATCCATTTGAGATCTAGCTGTACTTGTTCACTCTGAATTGTTTCTTATCCTGTAATGTATTTGTGTTTATATTGTATGTTATGTGTACTGTAATCAGGGCATTATTGGAAAAGAGAGCTTGCTATCAACTGTACTTCCCTGAATAAATAAAGGTTAAAGAAAGAAAAGAAAGAAGATAATCATCTAAGATTTTGTGAGCACTTTCTCAGCAGGTCCCATTAGGCAGAGATCTGGTGACCTCAGTGGTGAGCTCACTGCTGCCCAGTGGTCAGCTTATCTTTCTCTCCAAAGATTTGGTGCCTTTTCTGCCTACAGTATACTGTAGTGACAGGAAAAATGCAGTGTTGTTTTCGTCGACTAAAAAAGGAAAAATGTTCGTCGACTGCCTTTTTCCACTGACAAACACTAAAATGGAAACTAAATGAAAAGTAAGCTATGGTGACTAAAACTAAGAGTAAATATACTGACAATTTCGTCAACAAATAAAAACTAGACTAAAATCTTAGGAAGGGACTATATTGGACAAGAGATCCAGTAAAAGTCATTTTACACTTGGTTGCATGCTGAAAATAGCCGATGTACAAGCTCACAACGCGCGTTGAGCTTGTAGATCACTCAGCAAGTGTAAAAACAGTCATTACGACGGCATCAAGGCCCGCCAAAATACATTTTAGTCGACTAAATCAACTGTAGATTTAGTCGACTAGAATCCTATGATATTTAGTTGACTAAAACTAGACTAACACTAAGACATTCCAGGTGACTAAAACTAAATGAAAACTATTCAAGAGACTATGACTAAAACTAAAATCAAAATTTGCTGCCAAAAACAACAGTGAGGAAATGGAGTGCGACCTTAGAGTATATATTAATAGAGACGGCACCCGATATCTCCTCCCATCCACTTGCATTAAGTTGCTCAAAAGCGCATGAGGCGATTTCACTCCTCCTTCCGGGTAGGAACAGAGAGCATTCTGGGATTGATTGGGCCAAACACATGCACGCGCTGCCGTTGACTATCATTGCACGCGTTCAGCGTTCACGTGTCATCATGAACGTGCGCAATGATAGTCAACGGACCAGCGCGTTCATGTGTTTGGCCCAGCGCTTCAATACCAAATTCGGCCACTATGTCCATTTGGCCTCAGGGTTTCCTCCGGGTGCCGTCTCTATTCATATATACTCTGAGGGAGCGACATGCAGCAAAGGTCGTCGGGATCGGGAGTCGAACCCGCGACACGCTGTCAGGCTGGATTAGCAGCCCAGCGGACCGGACCGCTAGGCCGGCCCAGGCCGGTCAGTCTACTAACCCCCACACAGCCACAGAACCTGTGTGTATAAAAGTATACATATCATTGCAATTATGGATGATTATTGATTACGCTATAATACAACCCAAAAGGAAACCTTAACATGTAAGGAAAAGAGTATACTGTTTTTGATATCTCTCCTCTTTTACACTTTCATTGGCTTTGTGTTGCTGCTCACACATCCAGTGTACAAAACACTGCTGCTGGCCTACACAGCAACCAAAGACATGGCAACCCTATACCACTTCAAGACATGATACACAACCCAACAACCCAACCCCAGTAGATCAATTAATACTGGCATGCTGTCCGAGCTTTCCCTAATAAAACACCCTGGACAACGTTCCACACGACGTCCTAGATTCTTCTCCCTACTGGCTTATACCCAAACTGTGGAATTAAGCTTCCCCTTTTTGCAGTCAGAAGAACTGCAGACTTGGGATGTTTATTTCTACAGTGGAAAAGCAGCAAGCAGATTTTCGTACCAACACCTACTCATCATGGCCAGGTTCATATTCCAATGAGCCCTCTGAGGCAGCAGAGATGTGCCTACATACCCACCCACACACAGCGAGCAGATCGCCACATGCTAACCTTCTACATTCTACAAGCTACACTGTAGCGTAAACCCAGCCAGCCCACAAAGGCATATAAGAATGTGTGTGCTTCCGTGATGCATTATTTTCTTACTTTGCACCAGTGGTTACCAAACCTTTCATGTCAAGGACCCCCCTAATTGACACTAATTAGCCCGAGGACCCCCCATTTGAAAAGATCTGCCAGGGACCCCCATAAGAGAAGGTTTCTACGGCTCTAGCAGTGATTCAGGGACCCCCATAAGAGAAGGTTTCTACGGCTCTAGCAGTGATTCTCAACCACTTTCATTTCAAGGGTCCCCGTATTGACCTGAATTAGGCTACGGCGCCCCATTTAATGGCATTTCTACCTCTGGGACCCCAATTTATAATCGTAAAATCAATGCTAATTTAACTCTGAAAGTGTACAAACAGAACCAAATGGACCCGTTAGGGTTCCGTTTGTACACGCTCAGAGTTACAGACCCATTAGGGTCCATTTGGTTCCTAACTATCATTTAGCTGGGGAACTCTACCCTCAAGTACCCCTAGGGGTCCCCGGGCCCCACAGTACAATATGTACTGGTTTGAACGGTGTAAAGTTTACAGTACAAACCAGTACATATGGTATGGTAGCCTATACTGTATATCTCAAATAGTTATGTTATCGCTGACCTAATGCCCTAAAAGTATAGAATACCGTAATATGCAAATAAGCATGTGTATAGGGAGAATTATGGATAGCAACACCAATACATTTTACAGGCTAAGGCTTACTTATAATACAAGCTTAAAATTACCCTGAACTCAGGATAAGTTCTATGGGACACCAGCTGATAAAAAAGGACCAAATTATCACTTTTCAATTCATTAAAGTATAAAACATAATAAGCCTCCTAGAGATCATGTTCAAATCTTTGCATTACAGCAACCGTTACTCGGGAGCTGTCCGTGGTGCTGCTATAGTCTGTCAGGCAACAGCAAACTCGTATACAGTACTATAGAGTACACACACACACACACACACACACACACACACACACACACACACACACACACACACACACACACACACACGATTAACAAGGATAAATAATGTCAACATGCATTTAACTTGTAGGTTCAATAGCCTACACAGGCTACACAACCTTATATACATTATGTGGAAGGATATGGCCACTCGATGATTCTCCTTGCGTATTTCCTAATGACGTTGTCCTCCGCGAATATGAAGAGCGCCCTGTTGACGGTGAGACAGTTCTGTCGATGGGGGACGGGGTTGTACATCGCCATGGTTCGAGCCCTCTGCGCCCTGGCTTGTTTCAGGGACACGGAGATCCCCCCGGCCGACGCCGAATCCTGGCCGTCTCCACCGCGCTCCGCATCCCCGTCTCCGGAGTCCATCGTGTTCGGAGCAGCCTCGTCTCCGAAACGAGCCATTCTATATGTGAGGAAATTAGGATATCAGCACGGGGTTCAAGGTTTTGTTTTGTTTTTCGCCACGAAATGAGGCGAAAAGTTGAAAAATCTGTCGCGTCGAGACGAATAAAACATCCACTTTTCAATCCAACAGCCAACCTGTTTGAATGCAAATGCGATTCCCAAAAGTGGCAGTTGTAGTAGCATCCGTATCAGTAAGGCAACACATTTATAATACAACAGTCAATAATGGACCAAAGGAAATGAAACATATCCATCTATACCTCTGAAGATGTGGTTGCACAGACTATCTCTTTCATTCCATCTGTTCGGAGCTGGTAAACCCGCGCACTGACAGCAAGTTTAATTGAATGACGACCAGATGCACGGTGGTGGAATATCCATAGTTTATCTTACAATTCCCTCCCAAGGTCTACAAACAACATTACATTTCAGTCGGCATGAGAGCATGAGAGCTAATTGCGGAAAAAACAAAATAAAAAAAAACACACTTCCGAAACACTTCCAAGTAGCCTATAGTCTTCACAAACTTTACAAGACAGGAGGAGGGCACACACACACACACACGCGAACCGGAAGAACAAGTTGAAATAATGAGCCCGATTTAGTCTACTTCAAATTAATTTGCTCTCTATAAAACAATCTAAAGTGTGAGGGAGGCGAATAGCTGGAATATAGGAAGCACGACATAACAGCTAACTATCACACTCGAGGCACCCTCCCACAGTGTTTCACGAAGGCTATTTGAAAATGTAAAGCTAGGGGAACATACAACATATTACATATTAGTCCTACACGTGTCGGGGACCAACCAGGTGTTGCAGGCGAATTAATGAGTTCTACGCCAATCAGACTGTTAAGACAAATTTAAACACCTGTGTTGGTCCCCATCATGGCAGCTGGTGTAGGACTACATTTAAAACTCATGAATAGGCCTATGCATATTTTAAGAACACATAACATTTACAAAATAACAAAAATATAATCTCTCCAAAGTTTGATCTCAGAATAAGCGACAGCGTAGTATTAAAAAAGACTTGAACCATGTATGGAAGTCAAAGAGTGAGCGGGAGATGTTAAACAAATGCATTTAAGTTTAATACTAACATTAGAAACATTACAGACAGGGGTAAACATGCCTGATCATGCCTCAGAACATCGAATTAATTAAAAAACAATTCCCTCCCTTATGTTCAAAGTAGTAATCTAATGTCCTCATAACATAAAAATCACACCTGTGTGAAGTGAGGGGCGCTCTTATCATCGTACATCATCCAATAAAAATGAATACAGTATACTTCCTCATGAATTAATTTGTCAACGTATGTTATTATCTATGTTATTATCTTTTAACCATGATACAATGTAAAAAATATTCAATGTATTTAATGTTATATACCGGTATATATATATATATATATATATATATATATATATATATATATATATATGCCCCGAGCTGAATTAAAACTTTGTTTAGAAAAACATTGTTTAGAAAAGTCGATTTGTTCAGACACATTATGACGTAAATTATCCTTTCATTGTCAATGGCAAATGTGACAGCCATGGTGTAGGCTACTATCAAAATATTATAAAACTGGGTCATTGTGCTAATATTGGAGTAAAAGTAGGCCATGAAATAGATCTGAGGGCTGCTCCCTTTTTTTGAGAGAGAGAGAGAGAGAGAGAGAGAGCTTTACACATTCAAGGTGAGCGGGACCTCGTTATAGGCAACTGGACTTCCTCTTGCCATCTGCTGCCTTCTTCCCCTTAAAGCAGACGCTAGGTCTATTCCTCCAATTTCCACTTTAGACCCAACAGGGAGCATCACAGCAAATTATATTTAGTCGACTGATGTATTGAATGACACTAAATTGTAGCAACAAACGAACCAGTTTTCTATTTTTGAGGGGCGCTATAGCCCCTCCTATGTCCAGCTTTGAGGGTCCTACTCCTAACACAAACACTGATTGACAATGAATGGCCAGTTTTTACACTAACATTGTGTAAACACAAACTTTGAACACGAGAGAGACTCGGCTTCTTCGCCTGGAAAGGAGCCAGTTTGGTGGCATCTGGTTATAGGATGCCTCTCGGGCGTCTCCCTATACACTGACACCGAGGCGCGTCAAGCCCTTGACTCCGCCCACCCCCGGGGGAAGTTGTGATTTGCTCTCGTTCACTGCAATGCAATTTGCGGCATTTTCAAAACAATATTGCGCAGAGTATTTGCAATGCCATACGTTGAAAGATCTGTTGCCCGTGGACAAGGCACGCTACCTCCGCAAGTTGGATATTATCGGCATAGATGTTTGTCCGTATGTGATTAAGGATTGGACCAAGTTTTTGGGCGTTTCTGTCTTGCTTGGTGTCAGTGTATAGGGAGGTCCTCGAGGCATGTCCCACCGCATGGGAGGAGACCCCGGGGCGGGGCGGAGCGAGCGCTGGCGTTTTGGCATGGGGGGGGGGTCAGATGAACATATGGAATGTCAGAACAGGTCAGCTCCATATATGGAGATCTAAGGGTTTGTGGTTTGAGGTCAGAGTCGCTGGCCGGCTCCATATATGCAGAGCTAGGTGATGATCCAGTCTTCTCCATGTATGGATATCCAGGGTTAGATGAGGTCAGTGTCGTGATCTTTATATATGGAAATGGCCATACGTGACGTGTCACAAGGCGTGATGTCACAAGGCGTGTTGTCACGAGGCATGACCATATATGGAGACTAATAATATACAATGGACAATAATATACCGCACATATATACTTTGTCGTATACAGTGTATACTCCGTATATAGTGCATAGAGTGAAAGTACAAGCTCATAATGCAATGTGTTGTAGGCTATAGAATTTAGATCGTCTTTTTTGTTTTACCATAATGTCTATAATGACAAAATAGGTTGAAAGTGGTTCTTAATACATTATGTAGCATAATACCGTAGGAATTTATATGACTGGTCAGCTCTGTGAATGTCTAGCCGTGTATACAACACAATGCGGGCATCTCCAAAACACCACGGATGACTATTTTGAAATCAGCCAAGAGATTATTTGGCAAGGCTGACACTATAAACTAAACAAGAAAACAATCACCTGGGACGAAAATGGCAATATAATGTGAATAAGTGAGCATGCTGCAGCTCCAAACTTCATGCTCTGATTCTGTTCCCCACCCCCCCCTGTATCAGTTTAATGATGTAATACGACCCGGAACAATGACCTGATGCTAAATATAACACATTGGTCATCATATATTTTGGACATAATGGCATGTATGTATGTGTGTCACCATGAGTCATGTGCACATTGGTTCACTGCAGGTACAGTACTATGATCTGAATGATGTTATATGGTTAGTATATATATAACAACTAGGCTATATAACAATTTCTTTCATAAGCTCTGTGTCATTCACTTCATTGTTTCCACTGAAGAAGAAAATAATCACACCTGCGTAAAGTGAGGGGCGCTCTTATCATAATACATCTTCATGATGATATTGTCAATGGGAATTTGTGTTATAGGACAAAATAGCCGATTCGCTCGGCTACATATGACGTTATTCTCCATTCGTTTGTCAATGGCATTTAATGTTTGTGTTAACGCAAAAATACCCGATTTGCTCAGACACAAAGTATGTGACGTAAATTCTCCATTCAGTGTCAATGGCATTTAATGTTTGTGTTAGGGCAAGAATCTACACTATAGCTGAATATAGGAGGGGCTGGCACCCCTAAAAAAATACTTTTTTACACAAGGTCCTCCAGAGAGAGATCTATGATGGACGATGGTTGTCCAGTAAAAACATTTATCCATCTCTACATTACATTCTCTCTCTCCCTCGTTCCCTTTCTCTCCTCCCCCCCCCCCCTCTCTCTCTCTCTCAGTTGTTTCCATAGCGACATAGCATTGCATTTCTGCTCTGTTCTGTTCTTTTCATTTCATTTTGCCAACAAAAGTCATGTTGCACAACAGAGCATCCTCTTCTTCCTACAGCAGAAAGAGGACTTCCCACACACACACACGCACACGCAAACGCACACGTACACACGCACGCACACGCACACACACACACACACACACACACACACACACACACACGCACACACACACACACACACACACACACACACACACACACACACACACACACACACACACACCATTATGCACACACCATATGCATGCACGCACGCACACACGCACGCACGCACGCAAGCACCTCAGGGTAACTGTGCCTCAATAGCACACCGTGTCAAGGATTCACTCTGTGTGAACAAAGGCTGCAACTGGACAATTTCAAGGAACAAGTTGCAGGAATCCAGCGTTATTTCCAGCTATGTCTGCTTCAGCATTATTGTATCTACTATACCAGAGTAGCACAGAGGTAACGCTATAGTCCATTTCAAAGCAATCACTGCAATGATGATTATACAGGTTTTTGTAATGGCATTATGTTCAGCTCTCCTTTCGGCCTACTCAGAGGGTCCTGAAAATAGCAAGCATGACATGTTTATATAGTCTGTCAGAGGGTCAAATGTAGAAAAAGCCAATCAAAGCAGATGATACAATTATCATGGTTATCGTGGTTTTAAGGAAAAGGCCTGATTTTTTGCCATAAATCAGTGGTTCCCAAACCTTTCAGGTTGAGACCCAAAAGAGACATTAGACGTTTGCCCCGGAACCCAATCTAGTGCAAAAATCGCAGATCTACAAGCGCACAATGTGACGCTTCACGGCACGTTGCAACCTTGTAGAGCAGCTATTTTATACTTATTAATTATACATTTTTTTTAAATTTATGGCAATTCTTAGATTTGTTTGTTTGTGTTTAAAATGTATGAAATTATCGTACTTTGTTTTTTAAATATAGGAAGAGAAAATGGGATTCTTACTCAAAATGGTCAGTGACCCACAAATGTGTCACAAGTCACTCACGACCTACTGTTTGGGAAAACAATAAATGACACAAAGAGATGAGAAGCTTTCCCTCAAGGTAATATGGAGCAGCATGCATGCATGCATGCAGTGTTCTCATACTGTATCTTTATAGAAATACAGTAGCATCGAAGAGAATATACTGGCCAAGCAGAGTGACGGACGGGTGACATGTTAAAGCTTTAATGGGTGTACTTAGCACCATAACTCAAAAAAGAGCATTTATGTAATTGCCGACAGGATTTCAACCCCATTGATTGGAGTGGTTTTATTTTTCTCTCTGTTCCCTAGCAACTGACACACCGAGTTATGTCGGTTTGTGCCGACTAACAACTAACATTTACATACATCATGGTGATTTTTGATAAGCCAACATTTTACCAAAATAAGCAGTAGTTATGTGAAATTATAGATGCGCCTGTTTCTTCAATACTAGAAAGAAAAACGATTAGGCTGCAAATTCAAGCATTTCTTTCAACTCAACAGTAATGTTTAATACTGGATTACTACACAAACTACACTGGATTTTAATGTTTTGTCACAAAATGACATTACCATGTACCACACATATGCACAACACATATATTGAGCATCATTCAAGCCAAAGCAACACATGGCCTTTGATAAAAGGTCTTCACATTTAGATTGTTCTGCTTTGTTTGACTGATTATTACTGTAGTTTGATTCTGTAGCATCCCCTAATGGACATATAGACACAATACATGTTTTAATGAAAAATCCTATAAGAGGAGAGAGACGTGAAGACAGAGAGAGAGAGAGAGAGAGAGAGAGAGAGAGAGAGAGAGAGAGAGAGAGAGAGAGAGAGAGAGAGAGAATACTACACATTGATCAAGAGAATATATGTGGCCAAATTTGACTGAGGGACTGCCATTGGTTTTTTCATGTCATATGAAAGCAGGGAATCATAGCTTCAAATTGACATATTGGTTGTTCAGTTTGACCCACCAGTTTTGGAGATATGGCTTATAGAGTAATGTCCTGCAGAGAAACAGCGAGTTGAGAAAACAGACTTGAAAGGTTCACTTCTGGGGTCTCTAACATTACACCTAGCTACATGTTTAAGCATTTATTTCATATTTACATGTCGATTTCAGCTCTGACACAGTGACACTTATTTCAGACATAGAACTAAAGAAAAGATATATATATCCAAAATGAGTTAAACTAATTTTGGATATATATTTTTTCTTTTCTTTAGTTCTTCTCCTCTGGTGAAAAGCTGGAATTTGCGCGATGCCAGGCTCTCAGTCAAATTTGGTCACATACTGTATAGTGGAGAGTGTGTAGGAGAATATGGACAAGGGGACGACGGTGCTAGCAGTGAAGGGTGGGGGCGGTATGGAGTGCCACTCCACATTCCAAGTGATGGTAACCGGATAATCAGAGCGATGTGGCACCAGGGTTCAAAGTTCCACAATGCAAGTGTACTTAGCATCACCATTAATAATGCGCATGACTGATCGGCGAACACACCACCAACGCATGCCTAAAAAAGAAAGTCCACGTGAAGTGAGGGGCGCTCTTATCATCATACGTCATACACATCACCTCATTCTGTCCCAATAAACTATTTGCATCCTCACTTTCGTCTGTGTTTACACAAACCCTCAAAGCTGGACATAGGCCCTTCAACAACAACAAAAAACACCACAGCCAAAGCAGCCGGTATAGGTAGTATCAAATGAAAGCAGTGGGAATTTCATCAGTTCAGTGCAATTATTAAAACTAAACAGTTATTTTACTCTTGGACAAGGAAATAAAACGTCTGGGTTTCCGAGGCTAAGAATGCAGTGGCTTTCCCACTGCAATAGTCATGTAATAGGTCATGTTCTGTATGTACTGTATAATCATGTATGAACATGCTGTAGTTAATTGATGTGAACTTTCACCCTTCCTCTGTGGTATAGTTTTTTTTTTTGAACATGTCAATCTGGGAAGTGAGCATTGTTGTTTTTAGCAGCAAATTTCTATTTTAGTTTTAGTCATAGTTTACATTTAGTTTCAGTCACATTAATTACAGTTGATTTAGTCGACTAAAATGTATTTTGGCGGCCCTTGAAGCCGTCGTAATGACAGATTTTACACTTGCTGAAAATGGCCGATCTACAAGCTCTCAACTTGTGAGCTACAAGCTCACAACTTGTGAGCTTGTAGATCTGCTATTTTCAGCATGCAACCAAGTGTAAAATTACTTACACTGAATCTCTTGTCCACTATAGTCCCTTCCTGACATTTTAGTCTAGTTTTTATTTGTTGACAAAATCGACAGTTTATTTAGTCGTAGGAGTTTTAGTCATCATGGCTTAGTTTTCATTTCGTCGTTTTTGTCAGTATGAAAAGAGAAGGGAACCCGCACACTCATATGCTCCAAAAGATAAATTTATTGACGACGTTTCGAGCCAAGGCTCTTCATCTGGTCAAACGTTTTTGTCAGTGAAAAAAGTTAGTTGACGAACATTTTCCGTCATAGTATTAGTCGACGATGTGTGTATACTGTATACTTACTCCCACTCTTTCCTGCGGGCCTGCGGAGTGCACTGGATCTTGTGGGCCTGATGGGCCATGATGACGTCCTTCTGGTCCACGAGTCCCCCCCGCCGCCGATGCATGCTGTGGGGGCTCACGGAGGCCGAGCTGGGCTCGGAGGAGCCGTCGTCCCTTCGTCTGTAGGGCAGATCAAAGCTAGCGGCCCTGGGCGGCAGCGCCAGGTACTCGTCCAGAGCGCGAGGGACCTGCAAGGAGCAGGAACGAGAGCCTTGGGCCAGGCCATGGCGTGGTGCGGTGGAGCTGCAGGGGGTCCGCCAGTCCTCGGGCTCGGGGAGGGACAGGGAGGACTGGACGTCGTGGGTTTCTCCGGCTCCAGCAGCGCCCCGGCTTGGACCAGACCTGCCCGAGTCGCGAGGGTCAGTTGTAAGAGAGAGAGATTGGTCTGAACTGGTGAGCATCTCTGGAGTGTTTGGCTGCTGCGTGGAGAGGTTGAATAGTTTGGTAGCTGCCAGGTTTCACCATAACGCTGTGAGGGGTAAAGATAAACACTCAATTAATTACTTTGTAAAAAAATTAAAATAAAATGGCTGTTCTTCCCCCATTGCTCAGACATCCGTTGACCTCCTGAACAAAGGGTGATTTTGCCTTCAATTAGCCTCT
>NC_139709.1:34824540-34897040 GCF_964188405.1 Protomyctophum parallelum | reverse complement strand
TGCGTGTCAACAAACTCAAATATATCTGACTCCTATATGTATTTTATTTATTTATTTTTAGCTGTTTGATTTCACTAAGACAGTTCTGTTTCACCATGCAGCGCCCAACCAATTAAATGAATAACATCCCTATCAGACGAGACAATTACGATCAAACAAACCTGCAAAAAAAAAAAGAAGCTCTCTGGGGAACAGAATTAATGGAGCGTAAAGTCAAAACGCCAATTAGGTATATTAAAAAATAAATAATTAATCAATTTGCCTTCTTTTTTTTTACCTCGGAGTGATGCGCCTTTCTTCTCCATAATTTCGAAATAGATCGAACCACGATCAGATGGACACATTCAGCCTCTCGTTCCAAGTTTTGTGATTTGAATGAATTCCTTGAGTGATGATTTCTGCTGTATGGCCAGGGCTAAATATAGGAGCAGGTGGCTCGGAGCCAAGCAAGGAGTCTAGCGGCGATGAACGAAAATATGGAGAGGAAAGATGATGGATTTAGAGGCGTGTATCTAGTTGGGTATTGGTATTTAAAAAAAAAGTGGATTACTTTATATGTTTCAACTTCATTTGACAAACATTAGCCAACGTAGGCTAGCCTACTGTTATCCATTCCTTACGGTACCTTATCGTCATACACCATGCACCACCGATTAAGGTCTCTGTCTCTTTAGAAAGACGAGAAGTTCTTGTTCATAATGTAGGCTATGTGTTTTTGTAATCAAATTGATTAGGAATGTTCTACACTAGAGAGTCAGGATTTGACGCCACCGTCAGTAGGGGGGAAAAGGAGTCATTCAGCTGGCTAGATTCGCCACTAGATGGTGGACTAGGCTACCTGAGCCACTGAGGTAGGTCTGTCACAAAGTCGTTTCCACTCACTCAATGCCTCGCAGATCATGAGACGATATAATGTAGTAGGCCTGGCTGCCGTCTGCCATTGATAGTAGGCCTATTTAATAATAGTCTAGGCTAACTGATTCATACAAGTTCATACAGCCCTGAGCCCTGCCTCCGACTATAGTCACCTCCGCGATCTGGACTTATTTGAAGATGGGGAGTCATAGGACCACTTTTCAACCCATCTTCATATAATTTAAAAAAGCACAATTCCTTGTCGTGTCTCATGGGAGGGCTGTGGGGGCAGTTCAGAAACCCATAAACCAGTGACATATATCGTTAGGCAGATTTTTTTTAAACAAGATTTAAAAATCACACCCGTGTGAAGTGAGGGGTGCTCTTATCGTCGTACATCATCATGACGTAAAATTTGCTCAGACACTCGACGTAAAATTCTTCATTCATTGTCAATGGGAATTACATTTTTGAAGTTTGCGCACACACACCAAAAGCTGGATATAGGGGGGGGGGAATCACTCCTTTGTGAAGTGAGGGGCGCTAATATATTAAGTCTAAGTTGATTAGGTGAGTTTGATTGATTGATTGAAATATGTATTAACAGTTTGCAGAATTACAGTACATTTCAAGCACAAACTCAATACAAATACTGTTAACTGTGAGTGGACGACCCAATTAAGCATTACACTTGTTTACAACAGGGTCCACATTGTTCAATTCATCAAAACATTTAGAGACGTACAAATAGACACTTCTATATAGTTAAAGAACAGAACAGGAATTCATCATAAAGGAAGCAAAAAGGGAAAAGAAACATATACAGTGAGGGGGAAAGGGGGGGGGGGGGACGGTGGGGGGGATTCAGATTTTACAGGGGGCAGTTTCGAATTGCAGCCGTCCGTAGGTGCCCTTTGAGAGCGGTTTTGAAGGAGTCAAGGGATTCACATGTCTTAATGACTGTTGGTAGGGCGTTCCACATTTTGGTGGCATAGGAGCGAAAATAATTTAGTTCCTTGTTTGTGCCGAATCTGGGTTGTACATGGTTTGTTGCACTTCCTCTGGTGTTGTGGGTGTGGACTTCATTTACATTAAGGAAGTATCTAGACAGGTACATGGGTATCTTGGTGGTGTATCGAATCTTGTGGACCAGACCCATTGCAAGATGCTGTACTCTGTCGTCGACCCTAAGCCATCCCAGCCTGTCAAAGTGGGCAGGGGTGAGGTGGGTTCGGGGGGTGAGGCCAAGTAGGAGCTTGACCAGTTTGTTTTGGGAGATCTGGAGTCTTGTTTTAAGGGCCTTTGAGGTGCTGTGGTACCAAGAGGTACCTGTTTTTTTTGCCAACGGCTGATTCGGTCTGGTTTATTAACCAGGCTAACCAAGAGGTGCATGCATAGTCAAAGAAACCTTGTACGAGGGCTCCTGTTAAGGTCTTCAGGTGTGTAAGGTGATGTAAGATGATGTAAAACAAACGGTGCAAACACAAACATTAAACGCCATTAACAATAAAGAGACAATATGACGTAATGAGGCACATTATGAAAAATTCCCTTCATTGTCAATGGCGTTTACAAAACAAACTTTGAACTAAAGACAAACATTAAACCTGAGTAGGCCTATGGGAGGGGCTGGCGCCCCTAATATATATATATATATATATATATATATATAATAATAATAATAATATATAATAATATATATAAAATATATTATTATTATTTGAGTGGTACAAACCACTCCTATAGACAGCTATGTGTGTCTCTGGCTGGCTGGCTGGCTGGCTGGCTGGCTGGCTGGGTCTGCATGGCTGGCTGGCTGGCTGTGTCCGAGCACGCAATAATGTTTGGTTGGTTTTCACAACCAACTGTCACTGGCACGTTCCTGGGGGTCTGGATGTTCTAGGGACCCCAAGTCCTATAGGCCTATACTTGGGTGCTACTGAGGAAGTTCAGACGTGTGATAAAAATAACTGCAATCCAAACGTTCGCTGAGTTCATACTAAATGATTTATTATCTGACCAAAAGTCCTATAGCCTACTTTGTTCTAGACACAAAATAAATATAATAACATAAACCGTGTCCGTCAAACGCTCAGGACAGAACAAGTTCACAGTCAAAAACTAGTTTACCTCTGCCACTATAGCAACACCTGCGCCTGATTAGGGCCAGAGTTAAATACCCTCCCTACCTGTAACCATGGCAACCTTGATTGGCAAATTGACAATGAATCATAGAAACAATATGGTGCTCAAATGGCTCTTACACTGGCTTTTAAAAAACATAGCCTAGTGACAGAAAATAGGTTGACAGTGGGCGGCCTCAGGTCATCATATTAGGCTATTTGAGAGGCAGAAGACCAAACTGATCTTCATCTCCAGTTCTTTTAACAGAAGAAAATACATTTTCAGGTCCCAATACCAATTTTATTCAATCAGGAGAGAGGACTCGTACAGAATACAGAATACACAAGTGAAATCGGAAGTGACAAAAGTGCAGACAAAATGGAATGGAAACTGGAACAATTTAAGCTGATGAATCCTAGTCTATACTCTTTCCTGATTGCCCCCCCCCCCCCCCCCAAGCCAACCTTTGAGTGCCAAGCAGGGAGGCATTAATGGGTCCCATTTTTACAGTCTTTGGTATAACCCAGCCGGGGACTTCCCGGTTTCAGGGCGGACAGAGCTGGTCAGTTTATTAATGAGCTGAGATTGGGAGATCACCCTCTTACTGAACAAGCACTCTATTAGCATTCATTACCGTCTGAATAAAGGTTTCACTTTTTCAAGAGGAAAATGTTTAAAAGAAAACATTAAAACCTCTCTAACTAACTACCAAGTTCTGATGCCAGCTATAGCTTTCAAAATAAATGTTTTGTTAACATTCAAAATCTCACTTAAGCCTGCTGCGTGAATGTTTATGGTATTTATTTATCTCCTGCAGTTTAACTATCTATCATCCCTCTGACCTGCTACCATGTATGGAGTAGAAATAGCAGGATCTGTATGGCGTGGAAATAGTGACAAGTGGAAGTTGACCTGGCTGACCCCCCCCCCCCCCCCCCCCCCCCCCCCCCCTATAGTGCAGAGACAGTGCACAAAGCACTCCAACAGACCACTTCTGGAAAGGTGATGGGTTGCCAGCAGAAGAAAGGACGTCACTTTGTGCAGCACTATGAGTTTGTAGATCTGCTGTTTTTGAGACCCACTCAAAAATCCAGAGTTTTTTGTTACTAGCAGACATTTTGGAGGGTAAATAAAATAAATTTCCCAGCACATGTATGTTGTTTTATTTGATATAATTTAATCATACCTTATTTTATATTTGAGAAATTGGTTTTGAAACAATGGGGGTAGGTGTCGTGGGCACCCCCTCCCTGATGGAGGGCTGAGTTTTGGTTAGAGCTTTTGACTGCAACCTATTTTTGCATATAGGCCTATAGCCTACTGTTAATGTCGTCATGGCGCTTCCTTTGAACCTTCAACCCACCGGTCTTTACAGTATGTTAACTTCTGCAGAAGCATCCACTGTGGCATTGCGCTTGTTTATGCCCATATTCTGAGTGAATAAACTAAGTTATGGACATTTTAAACATCAAATGAATATGAAAAGACGAAGTTTGTGGACGGTAACCAAAAGCTGAATGTAGGAAGGGCTAGCGCCCCTCAAAAAGTGTAATCATTAGCAGATCATATTAATGGAGCCACCAGCCTTATCGAATCGGAGCGATGTATTTGTTTTTTAATTACGCTAGGCCATTGCTCTCATGCATCTCATTTCCCAAGCATTCTAATGTTGTGTACCTATTATGGACAGAAAATAGAAAATTCAAAGGGCAAGTGTTGAGTTTCACAGCTGTAATAGCGTGTTGTACCAGAAATATAGAAGTGAAGAAATATACTTGACGGAGGAAAACACTGAAGAGTAAATAAAGTCACACCAGGAGGCATCAGCTGTAGTGTTGCTGGTTCAGTACGACACACGTCACTGACATATTCATTTACACCGGTTATATACACAGTAGTTGATAGGCACTTCCGGTATGGGTTACTTCACAATAAGAGTTAATAATAAAATATATATATACAATAAAGATCATATTCCAACAGCAAGTAATATTGTAGCACCTGTCTACACTCTACAGTATTACTCTTTTCTGTCCCATCATTGTTTGGTCGGGGGGGGGGGGGGGGGGGGGGGTGGCGATTACAAAATTAAAAACAAGGGTTGAATATTCTGTGTGATTAAAATGAATCCATGATAGTTCATATACAGTTAATTAAGGGGCCAGCCAACCTCATCTTAATCCTATTATTCCCTAGGCTGAATTGCAGGGGAGGAAGTACTTGCAGTTGCTACTAAGAAGACCAGAGCAGAAACCATCTGCCACCACTGATTGGTTGCATCAACAGTGATGGCTAAATAAAGCCAAACTATAAAATAGGGTTAAAGTGGTTGAATTTATATTTTTTAATCTCTCAAGACAGATTCTGATAAGAGCAGAATCTGTCAGCACCACTGCCTTAAGCATGTAGTGGGAATAAACGCAGAAACACCTGGGAGGAAGTGGACTAAGAAAGGGGAGGAGCCAATCAGCCAAACCAAGTTCCTGTTTCTACCCAAGAGAGGAGCTGGTGCCCCAGACTTTTATTTATTTTATTTTATTTTTTACAGAATGCGTTCCCAGATTTAACTGATTTTGATCCCCTGGAACCCCTTGCCTGGCTGGAACCCACTCAAAAATGCCACTTTGAGGCCTGGGCCGGCCGAGCGGTCCAGGCACCATAGGCTGGTATTAAATCCACCCTGACAGCGTGTCGCTGAGTCGGTTCGAGTCCCGATCCCGACGACCTTTGCTGCGTGTCTTCCCCCATCTCTCTCCCCCTTTCCTGTCAAACTACTGTAGTCTATCAATAAAGGCAAAAAGCCCCAAAAAATATCTTAAAAAACCCCAAGAAAAGGCACTTTGAGAACGACCGATGTATACAGTATGTATGGCACTCACAGAAGGGCCATTCTTGTAATTTAGAAGGAACATTCCATTTATTTATAGATAGATATGTTTGATTGAAGGCGAGTTTTCAGAGTACTTCTGTTTCGTCTTTAAGGGCCGATTCATACTCCTATTTTAGAGCTGAATAAAAGTCGGTTCGGCGCTGTAGAGCCTACAATTTGACGTCATTTGAGGTTCCGGGGGGCGGGTACCGTCCTAAAGTCGGCTCTTCGGTGCTACTGAAAATTTCTGATGAGCCGAAATCATTTCGGCACTACAGCGCCGAAACAGTGTTAAAATAGGATTATGAATCGGCCCTTATCAGTCGACTGTCAATGGCTGTGACCAGTCCACGTACAATCACACATAGTCCTATAGATCATCTGATTTGCAACCTCTGTTGTAATCAAGTCATTCATTTCCTGAATATTGCAGTGATGGGGAAAAAAGTAGAGGAGGTTTTTGTAATCATCAAGAGTCAATTTATTTTCATATTCTAAAATGCAAAGGACATAACAGGATTTGAGAATAAATCCAAGGTTGAGTGCACAAAAATGTTTCACTGCAAGCGATTATTTACAAGAATGAAAATCAACAAACTTTACAGAATTCACCAGGTTACTGCGCCGATATTTTAGAGTCAACTTCTGTGAACCGATCAGCACCGTATAGACTATACAGTGGAGTTGAACTGTAATGGAGATTTTCTTTTTCTAAACCAAAAAGAACATCAACATTTTTATAAGGGAATTGAAATTTACTATTAGTGCATTATGCACCACAGTATGCATTTTTCTTACCTTAAAAGGGCATAACAAAAGAAGAATCCAAATTATTTTGAAGATATATAGCCAATCTATATGCTCACAACACGCCACAGTGCAGTGCATTGTGAGGATGGCAAAATCATTGAACATTTTCACCCCCCCCCCCCCCCTCACACTGTCCGCCAGAGTTAAAGTGGTTAATCTTTAACATTATAAAAGAGAACAAATCAAAACAATGCCTATACTTCATCAATTGGCACTTTTCCTCAGCTGTGCTATACCCATTACCCGTGCAAGCAGTGAATAATTTGATTGTACCATTACTTTTTGTACCACATTAATAGTGCCATCGTTTAAATATTCAGAATAAATGTTCATTCTGCACATTGTCTTCTTGCTCACATAGCATAAATAATACGTCACAGACATCAGTTCTGGCAATATTTGGGCTTTCAAGCAGATACGTACATCGTAAGGAAATCTCTTCATACAGAAACAAAACTTGTCGCAGAGTGATATGCACAGATTCTTACCCCCATCAGCATGACAACTTACCCACCTCACTATGACTCTTAAACTCTTACATTTATAGAAAAATCTCTCTGGATGTTTCACTGTACTTGTTGTAATCACACAAATGTTCTAGAGAGGAAGACTATAGTAGAATAGTTGCATATCGACCTGACCAGGGGACACAGCAGGATATCGGCAGAATCCTGCATAATAATTATAATAATAATAATAATTAAAAAAGAATGACAAGGAATATACAATTTGATCATTATTATTCATGTTCATTCAACCTGCCATGGTTTTACTTTGTCCCATTCAAGTTTGGGACCCGCCTTCCCCCGATAGTCAGTCCTTGAAACAACACTGCATTTTTGCTTTGATTGATGCCTCTAATAGTTACAAGATACAATGGATTTGAAAGCTATTAATTCTGTTCAACACTATGCGTGCTATAGAAGAGAAGCCAAAAAACACTTACTACCAATTGAAACAAAGTCTCCATATGAAAGTGACCATCCCGCAAAAAGTTCAACACACATTTGAGTTTAAATACATGGATTACATTGATTTCGTTTCAAACCTTCAGTAGGCCAATAACGAAAGTGCTCTTGTCAAACCTGTAAAAAAATAATTTATACACGTCGCCACCCCCCCCCCCCCCTTTCCCACCCCCACCCCCTGCCTGGATGTGTGATTGGAGGGTTCGTCACAAAATCATTCACAATTGTTTCACTTTAGCGGGTGGTCACTGGTGAGCCATCCAGTCGCTGTGCCACTCCTCTGTGTCGCCGCCTGTCGTTCTGGTTAGTTGTCATTTGTTAAACGGGAGGCAGGCGGGCAGTATGACGGTGGAGCAAGCGGGGCCTGCTAACGGCTCCGCAGCCTCTCCCTCCAGCTCCGTCCACGAGCCTTTCTCTGGGCTGTAGCAGATGGTCGAAGACTTGTAGGCCCCCTAAAAAAACAATGATTTGGAGTCGTCACACTATTGTTTTGATCATTTCAGCGTACAGAATAAAATACTAATGTAACTGTACAGAGGAAACAGCCAAGTATGTCGGGCGGAAACCTTGTGATGACTAAAACTTTTCAGGAAAGAGGGGAAAAAAGCCTGTGTTCACATGGATCCAATGTAGTTATTTAAGTCACACGATCTTGTAGTTTTCATGGGTAGGCCTAAATAATTTATAAAACCCACAGACAGACTTCACCGCTTTCAACCTGGCATCCCCATCAACATATTCAAATATAGCGAATATAACAGATCTACGTATACAAGCTTGTAGAGCAGTTGTTCTCATTGCTATCATACAGCTAACTAAGGCAGGCATTCATAAAAAGATGAAATATGGAGCCACAAGGTTTCTGAGCAACAGCAACAATAGATAATAATTAGAGATATATGCCAGTCTAACCACCAATCGACACAGGGGGGGTAAGGGGTTGACACTATGGCAGGTAAATAAAATGTTGGGGCATGTGGAGTTTGCTTTCGAATTGCCCAAACTGCAAGTGCACATGAGATATATCGCTAGATAGCTATAAACACAACACGAGATATTATAGCTAGATAGCTATAAACACAACACGAGATCACAACACTGTTATCAGTATTCGGTATCGGCTAACTCAGAAATTGTGGTAACGGGGGCGGTTCGGGAACAAAATAAGTGTATCGGGGGACATCCCAAATAATTACGAGTGTGGGAACTTACCATGCTCCAGCTATAGCCGCCCACTAAAAAGATGCTGTCGTCCAGAATGGTACAGCCGGGTCCACTGCGGCCTTCCAGTATAGGCGTCTGGAGGATGTTCCACTGGTCTGCCTTAGGGTCATAGCACTCTACCAGCATCACGTCTAAGTGGGAGAACCCTGGGAGAAACGGTGGGGAGGAAGAAAAAAAGAGAAAACCGTTATTGCTATACATGTGTTTGTGTCCTTTCAATCTGCTACAACCAGAAAAAGTGCTGTTCGATCTCCACCAGATCAGGAACATTTGTTTGGAAAGAAATATGTCTACTGGTGGGGCTATAATAAGGCAAACCTTTACGCAGATCGGTGCAGTTATAGGTAAAGACGCGACTGGGCCTCTTATAGCCCTCATGAGGCTCATTTAAAAAATGTCAAGTGGCATTTCTTCCTCAGCCTGGTGGGAATGTGCGTGCACAGTTTCACCACAATCAGACGCTGCGTTCACGATTTGCCAGTTGTGAAAACTTTAGATGTAAATTGTAGCCAATCAGGATGGAATATGAAAAACCTAACATATCTGTGTTGATCACACCACTATAGAGATCATGTGGACCATTTGCGTGAAATTTGGATCAAATCTGAAGGAGTATTACAAAAATGTGTTTTAAATAAGTCAGCCTCCAGTCAAAACACAAATTGACCTGACTTAAACACAGGGTTGTAATTACCCCTCCTTCCTGGTGTGTGTGTGTGTGTGTGTGTGTGTGTGTGTGTGTGTGTGTGTGCGTGCGTGCGTGCGTGCGTGCGTGCGTGCGTGCGTCATTTGGAACGGTTAGGCACAGCTCCAAAAAAGTAACTGGCCTTCCTCGGCCTAGTGGGAATGTGCCTGCGAAATTTCATAGAAATCGCATGTTGTGTTCATGATTTGAGGCATTTTGTTCAAAACCGACTAATCCTGCAAAGTTGGAAGGCAATCTCTTAGCCATTCAGGATGGATTGTGGAAGATCAGACAGATACGTGTTGATCACATAGAGATAGTTGCGTACTGATTTGCGTGATGTATCATAATGGATATAATCTGTAGCTAGGCTTTAGTTTACATATTGGGTGACCCAAAAGCAGGCTGCCCATTCTGATTATGTGGATGTCATCCTGACTGCTATCATGATTGGTTCTGATGAGGGCAGAGGTTCGGAATTGGCATCCAGGTAGTGAGGGCTCCATTTTCTTTGCCTTTTTTACTATTTTGAAAAACATTTTTGAATAGTTCAACTAGGCAATCTACATTGCCACGACTGGCCATTTAAACTATTAAAAAATGTTTTGCAAAATAGTAAAAAAAAAAAAAAAAGGCAAAGAAGTTTAGGGATAAGGTTGGCCATCACTGTCTTTCAATGATGGCGCGGCATCGCTTTTATATTATGATTCCACAAATAATTGATCTGGACCTGTTTTTCTACACAGTACCGGAGAGAAACACTAGTCCTTACCTTTCAAATGGTTTCCCCCGATAGCATAGAGACGGTCATTCATGCCAGCTAGGGCATGAATGGCACGCTTTGTGTTCATGTCCTGTTTCCTGGCCCACACGTCCATTATGGGGTCATAGCAGTAGAGCCAGGACACATACTCCCCATTGTGTACTCCACCTGCAACAAGTACACAGTAAAATCGTCCGTGTTAATGTAACTTTTAAGAGTTTTTTTAACTGTAGGTGTAGCAAACTAATACTTCTAATTGATCAATAATACCAGGATGTCTGTCATATTAAAGAAAGGCTTTACAGGACTCTCTGACAGTTGTAAAGGTATCCTTACAGTTTCATTTATAGCGAGATATCTGCCACTTTAAAGGGGAAATGTCACTGCAGAATATTCTTGCATTTCTTGAAACGTTGCTTACCTAGAGAGTATCTTGAGCTTAACAGCCAGTAAGTACTCTGTATATGATCAGTCCAGATTTATAGCCATACATAACTTACTGTACATGCTCCACGCACTAAGCGCAGACTAAAAGACAGACTGGCAGAACACAAGTACGCGATACAAACTGGGAATATATTACTGGGAATATTACTAGGGATGCACGATTAATCGGTAGCATAATCGGAATAGGTCATATCGGCCATAAAAAAATGCCATATCGGTATCGGAACAGCCTCAAAAGAATACAGATTATTTAATGGGGTTTTTTTACCAGCTAATTCTTTTTACATGAAAAATGTAGTACCTCTAGCCTAGAACAAAAGCCAAATCAAATATGATGTAAAATCTTAAGTAATATTAAGTAAAAATAAACATTTCTTTTTCTACATTAAAATGTTGTACTCATCTCATTCAGTAGTCATTCAGTTGTGAAAACAGACACTTGGAAAAGAGTATAGGCTATTTATTGATTGATTTAATACTTTATTAATGCTCACTCCTCCTCACCTTCACATGCAACCACTGCTTAGCCACTCCCCCCTCACTGACTACTCCATGGCTCTACTCAGCACACCTGCTGTCCTGCACCAATCCTCTGCACCTGTCTTCCATCCTGCAATCAAGCACTGCCTCTACAAGAACCCAGTCTGCCCTTCATTCCACGCCAGAGCTTCACATGTCAACATGTATGTGTTTGGATTCCCATGCTGAGTTTGGCCAACCACCGACCTTCTACTACCCCACTCCTTTCCCTATTACCTTTTGTGAATAAACCTGAACAACATCTGAACAACGCCTCCTCTCTTGCTGTGCACTTGGGTCACACTTACTAAATATAACAATTAACAGGCTTTGGGCCAAGCCCCTATAGGGGCCCTATAGGCTTGTTTCCATTGTGGTCCTCTGTATAATATCAGAATCAGTCAGAATCGGCATCGGCAGATATGACCCTGAAAATAATTAAATCGACTTCAAAGAGGCTCATCACACCAATCCAAGCTCTTTAAAAAATGATTGCTACAGTATATAAATCATCCCTAAAACTGTGAGAGGTTGTGACAGATTGAAACAGTTGCTCCAGAGAGAAACCTTCTGGATTTTTTTAATGCTCTTGTCCGAGCTGATGCCATTTAAATAAAGGCCTTTTATGCCTGATATACAACAGAGTGCCTTGGACCTCCTTTCCTTTCTCCATTATTGGACCCTCGCCAACGAGCACCTGTTTACAGTTTTTATAACCACACACGGGCCACGGCAGTGCTTCTTCCTCTTTGTATTCAACATAAAAATCATTGGTTTGTAACCGCTAGAAGGTGAAGTTGTTCTTCATTTTTACAAAATGAACGGTGGAGGCACAGTACGTGTTTTGGTGTTTTAAACATTATGTTATAATTTAGCTATTGAAAAATAGCAGATCTACAAGCTCATAGCGCGCCACCGAGTGGCGCGCTACGAGCTTGTAGGTCTGCTATTTTTTTTAAATCGTGAAAATATTTATTTCAGAAAACTGGAGGATTTAGAAGAATTCTTTTAAATTTTGAGGTCAGGCCTAAATGGGTTAAAGGTTAGAGGAGCACATTTGTGACTAAAAGGTATCTGGTTCGATCCCCCGGACCGGCGGGGGAAGTGAATGGCCACCACTCCTCCCCCAGCACCGCTGAAGTGTCCTTGAGCAAGGCACTGAGCTGCTCAAGTGGCCAACAGTATAAGACTGCTGAAAAAGAGCACTGGTGGTGCTCAGCCTACCTACACTGGGTAAATGGAAGGTTTAATTTTTTAAAATGTATATTTCAATCAGTGTTGTTTTTGGCAGGACATTTTGATTTTAGTTTTAGTCATAGTATCTTGAATAGCTTCCATTTAGTTTTAGCCACATTTTAGTCACCCGGAATGTTTTAGTGTTAGTCTAGTTTCAGATTTTAGTCGACTAAATCTACAGTTGATTTAGACGACTAAAATGCATTTTGGCGGGCCTTGATGCCAGATTCGTAATGACTTTACGACGGCGTCGCAGCGCGATGCGTTGTGAGCTTGTAGATCTGCTATTTTCAGCATGCAACCAATTGTAAAATGACTTATACTGGATCTCTTGTCCACTAGTCCCTTTTAGACCAGTTTTTATTTGTTGACGAAATTGTCAGTATATTTAGTCTTAGTTTTAGTCATCATAGCTTAGTTCTCATATGGTTTCCATGTAGTTTTCGTCAGGGAAAAAAGGTAGTCGACGAACATTTTTCGTCTTAAGTTTTAGTCGGCGAAAACAACACTGATTTCAATGTTGCTTTGCAGCAGAATTCCTAAAGGCAACTCTAGACGAGCAGAGGGGGTTACACTGAGGAGTGGCAGAGGATTTGTCCTGACCTGAGATGTAAATCTTCCCATTGTGCACTGCTCCCGCATGGGCGGCCAGGGGCTGAGGCAGCGATGACACGTATTTCCACTCGTTAGTCTCCAGGTTGTAGGACTCAACGCTGGAGAGGTAGCCCGCCTCGTTCCTTCCACCAATCACAAACAGGTGCTTATCCAGGCGGCAGGCAAAGAAACTGGCTCTCCTGAGGAAGGAGGAGGAGGAGGTGTCAAAGCAGACATCATCATTACACCAACGATGACAGATTCATTGAATACTTATCAACAGATGTGTCTGTGAGATGGGAATTGTTTGCGGTGGACAGATTTGAAGTGAACTACGGATTCTATTTTGGGGGGAAATACAGTTAAAGGACCACTTCACCACTTTTCAGCCTATCTTCATATAATAGGTCCTCACTAATTGCGAACGCAGTGAGCCACTTACTATGACAGCAAGGGCTGAATGTCTGTGTGTGTGTGTGTGTGTGTCACGCTGTTACACCACCCGCCCGCCACCAGAGGGCGCAGCTGTAGCACACACACACACACACACACACACACACACACACAGGGCGCAGCTGTAGCACACACACACACACACACACACACAACCACACACACACGAGCTGCGTTCGCTTCCCGCGTTTGCGCGTCTTACTTGTAATCATGAAAGTGGGCAGTTCAGAAACCGTCCTCCAGTGACATCATCGATGGGGAATACAAGCTAATAGAAACTGCAGGCTTTCTCGTCCTGAAAAGTTGCAATGCGAAAATTGAAGCCATCGTTCTCGTTCTCACGATAATGAAAATCTACCATTTTTGTAAAAGAATCTTGTTTAAAAAAAAACTGCCTAATGATGATGTCACTGGAGGACGGTTTCTAAACTGACCACAGCTCTCCTATGAGACACAGACCGAGTAGAAAGAAATCATGCCATTTTATCATGATTATTAGTGAGGACCTATTATATGAAGATAGGTTGAAAAGTTATGAATCATTACTAGGATTATTAATTATCAATTAACTTTGTATTTAAGTTTGTATTTCAATTTGTTTATTTGTTACTTGCACATACAATGCAGTTGGTTGCAACATACTGTCAGTGAAATTCTTGTACTTGCACTAAGCCTCTTCAACAGTGTAGATTCCATTTTAAACTGGATCTGCTACTACTAGTAGATCAAATGCAGATAGTCAGAATAAGAATATGAATACAAATAGCAATACAATTATTCCATTGATAATTTACCTCTCCTGCATAGGTGGCAATTGTATCCAGCTGTTGAATCTGGGATCATAACGGCTGACAAAATTAGTGCTGTGTTTTCCTGTAAAAGAAACATAATAAGCTCAGTTTTCAATATTTTCAAAAAATATAATTCATTGTATATTAAACACTACAGTAGGCTATGTAACGTATACAATAAAATAAAATACAATTCTTTGTTCAAGGTTCTTTACTAAACAAGTATTTAGATTAGATTTTTATTTTACTTATTTATTTATCCTTTATTTAAAGGACAACTTTGTTTGTTTTAGGTTGTTATTAGAGAAAGTAAAACATGAGTGTTATTTATTTATTTTCATTTGCTGCTTTCTTTTGTTTTAGCGATTTCTGACAGGGGGGCAAGTGGCTAAATATGTGTTGTTGTTTTTTTTACAAACTTTTACGGCAATTTCTTTATTGTTACTACTAGTCCAACTAGACCCCAAGAAATGACATCTGGTGTGACTCCAGTCCATGTGACTGCGGCATATTAGAGTGTGTATTAAGTGTGAAGATGTGTTTCTGGGTAGTGTAGTATGGTATGTATTACCGTTGGGGTTCCATTGGTCCTCTCCACCCATCAGCACTAGGAAGTTCTCCACCTCAACCACACAGTGATGAGCGCTGTTGTATGGCATAACTGGAAAGAAAACAAACACAAATTATGTCACTTAGCAGCAACCTCAAGCCCATGGACAGAACTAAGGTGGTCTTTACACAAGAGCAGTATTCATAGGAAACAGCAAAATAAAGCATCGTTTGCTGGTGTCCGTTTAGACTAGAACAGCGTTTTCAGGAGGTGAAAACGCAACAAAGTGAAACCACCTCCCAGAGTGGAAATCTTTGAGAACGCTGTTTCCTATGGTCTCCATATAAACAGGCAAAACGGTGAATCCGCAAAACAATATGACATCATGGCTCACGTTGGCTCACAACACATATGTTTATTAGTTCCTACAATGAACAAGCCTCCCTCCTAACAAGTGCCGCTCATCAGCGATGGTGAATGCAAAACCATGATGTAAATGAAATGCAGGCAGGCAGCAGCGTTTATGTAGCCTAATGTATTATAAAATATATATAACCATCCCGTGGCGTGCTTTGCCTGCATTCTCTGGGCTGCCTGTCAGCCTGTCTGTCACCTCGATGCGTAGAAAGCATAGACTGTAAAGAAATATGGACAAAGCGTTCCCCGGGTCTAACATGGACGTAAAATGAAGCCTGTTATTCCTGCACTGTAAGTCGCCATCTTTCTAGATCCGTTTGGGCCCAGCTGGCCATTGGCTGGCTCCGTTTTGGCCCAGCTGGCCATTGGCTGGCCCAGACACGAGGCGGGACTTCCCCCCTTCTTCTCCGTTGGTTTTTTTTTTTACTCGAGTGGGAGGGGAATCCCGATCATAGACTGTAACGGTAGCCACGCCCCTCAGAACATGCGCGACTTTATGGTCATTTTTTTAATTAATGGGACCATAATTTTCCAAAAAGAATATTATGACATTAGAAATTAGACTTTAAACTAGTGACTGGAAGCAGAAAGTATTCATGACCATGTTTATTAAGGTAATACAGTCTAGGTGAAGTTGGGCCCAAATACATGGACTTCTATGGGGCTATGGGTTTTTCTGGGTCCAATGACAGCGCCACAACAGGCCATTATATGAACTTTCAGGAGTTTCAGGCTTCACAAAATATCTGTCTGACTGCCCCCCTGGTAGAAAGCAGGCAGCGAGCGACGGCCACAACCATGTTGTGTTCTGGAAGCGTCATTCAAAACCCTGATAGGGTTGCGTGAAGGGGGGGCTACTTGGTTCTTCTTCTTGAACGTGGGTGACTGCCTGGTCTATTTGGCAGCCTGTTACCGCCACCTAGCGACATTATAGCGTTTTCATAAAGTGTGCGTTCTCGTGTAAAGGGTCAATAAAAAATTAGTTTCTTTATTTTGTCTCCATCTACAGCACGACAGAATTTATGCTGTTTTTTATGGCATTTATTTTTCAGCCGTTTCAATTGTCTTCTAAACGGTTTGACATGGAGTTCACACTAGTACAAATACATTCAGTATACTGTATAAGCGCATATATAAAGTATATACATTGTTGTCAAATAACACGATACTAAAAATTCTATAACCTATCAGCAGCTATCTCTTTGTATCATTTCCATTCCCCACAACTATGGATGTGTACATTGTACTATGTGTGCTTGCAGCAATAGTGGTAATAGTAAATGGTGCATTTATATAGCGCCTTTATCCAAGGCGCTTTACATAGATTGTGCATTACATTCACCCATTCACACACACATTCATACACCGATGGCAGCGGAAACCATGCAAGGCACCAACCAGCACACCAGGAGCAATTTGCGGTTCAGTGTCTTGCTCAAGGACACTTCAACACTAACTCTGGGGGAGCCCGGGTTCAAACTGGCAACCTTGTGGTTACCATGCAGCCACTCTACCCTGAGGAGATATCACACATAGGTTGACATGACAGTCAACTAAGGACCCGAATGTTTCAATATTTTCTTTAATAGTCAGTGCGACAAGTATGGGATAACCGCCAGCAGAAGGTGCCAATGTCTAAATAATTCCCATTCTAATAATTCACGAAATCTGTACGTGTGTGTCTGTCTGTCCCGGGCATAACTCAGATGCCGTGCAAGCTTCCATTTATTTATCATAAAACCATGAATGCAGCATTTAAAAATGGCATGTGAGACTGGCTGAGCTTTGCGTCACGTTTTCATAGCCAATAGAATGTCGCAGTCCCTCCCCCTTTCATGACGACGCTAGAACCAGAAGTGAATTTCTCATTAATTTTCCTCATAGACTTTTCAAAAAGTATTTATTTAAAGACGATTATGCCATGGACAAAGCCAACTGGAGTTGTGACACATCATGACAATAAACACAACGTTTTTCGCTGATCAAATAATTTGTAAGAAGAAAAACAAAACAAAAAGCGTTCTATATCCTGCCATGTTTTTCTTCTTTTACAAATTATTTGATCGGCCCCAAAACATTGTGTTTACTGTCATTTGTCGTCACAACTCGAGTTGGCTTTGTCCGCGGTGTAAACGTCTTTTATATAAATACTTTTTGAAAAGTCTATGAGGAAAATGAACAGGGAATTCACTTCTGGTCCTCGGGAGGGGGCGGGGCTGCGAAGCTCTATAGTACACATAGTATGAAATCTGTGCTCATGAGTGAAGCATGAGTGAAGTATGTGTGAAGTATGAGTGAAATATGAGTGAAGTATGAGTGAAGCATGAGTGAAGCATGAGTGAAGTATGAGTGAAGTATGAGTGAAGTATGAGTGAAGTATGAGTGAAATATGAGTGAAGTATGAGTGAAGTATGAGTGAAGTATGAGTGAAGCATGAGTGAAATATGAGTGAAGCATGAGTGAAATATGAGTGAAGCATGAGTGAAGTATGAGTGAAGTATGAGTGAAGTATGAGTGAAGTATGAGTGAAGCATGAGTGAAGCATGAGTGAAGCATGAGTGAAATATGAGTGAAGTATGAGTGAAGCATGAGTGAAGCATGAGTCAAGTATGAGTGAAGTATGAGTGAAGCATGAGTGAAGCATGAGTGAAGCATGAGTGAAGTTTGAGTGAAGTATGAGTGAAATATGAGTGAAGTATGAGTGAAGTATGAGTGAAGTATGAGTGAAGTATGAGTGAAGTATGAGTGAAGCATGAGTGAAGCATGAGTGAAGCATGAGTGAAATATGAGTGAAGCATGAGTGAAGCATGAGTGAAGCATGAGTGAAGTATGAGTGAAGTATGAGTGAAGCATGAGTGAAGTATGAGTGAAGCATGAGTGAAGTATGAGTGAAGTATGAGTGAAGCATGAGTGAAGCATGAGTGAAATATGAGTGAAGTATGAGTGAAGTATGAGTGAAGCATGAGTGAAGCATGAGTGAAGCATGAGTGAAGCATGAGTGAAGTATGAGTGAAGCATGAGTGAAGTATGAGTGAAGTATGAGTGAAGCATGAGTGAAGCATGAGTGAAATATGAGTGAAGTATGAGTGAAGTATGAGTGAAGTATGAGTGAAGTATGAGTGAAGCATGAGTGAAGTATAAGTGAAGCATGAGTGAAGTATGAGTGACGTATGAGTGAAGTATGAGTGAAGCATGAGTGAAGTATGAGTGAAGCATGAGTGAAGTATGAGTGAAGTATGAGTGAAGTATGAGTGAAGTATGCTTCAGAGAACAAAAGCAGCTGCACCAAGCAAAACATGATGCGTGTGGAGCTGACAGCTGGGATAAAACCAGTACATCAAATGACAGGACTATTGCATAATAACGGGTGGGGTGTGTATTTCCGACTTGCATCGTTCCCAACTTGCATGGCCCCCCCCAAGACATTTGCATTAATTCATCAATGTCCAAAAGAATCGCGGAGGATTAGACTTTATACCTTTTCAATGCACAAGGGCATTGAAAATGTTTTTCTTTGGGTAGAATGGTGGCCAAAACTATTATTGGATTGCATGTAGACTGTGTTTACGTCTTTGTATCGTCATTATCTAGTGCAAGTGTCCGTTCGGGCGCATGGCGGTTTGGAGTGTGTGTGTGGGGCATGTTTGGCCGTGCGTGTCCGTTCAGGGCATGTCTGGGGCATGGCCATTCAGAGGGCATGCCTGTTTGGGGCATGGCCATTCAGAGGGCATGCCTGTTTGGGGCATGGCCATTCAGAGGGCATGCCTGTTTGGGGCATGGCCATTCAGAGGGCATGCCTGTTTGGGGCATGCCCATTCAGAGGGCATGCCTGTTTGGGGCATGGCCATTCAGAGGGCATGCCTGTTTGGGGCATGGCCATTCAGAGTGAGTGCCTGTTTGGGGCATGGCCATTCAGAGGGCATGCCTGTTTGGGGCATGGCCATTCAGAGGGCATGCCTGTTTGGGGCATGGCCATTCAGAGGGCATGCCTGTTTGGGGCATGGCCATTCAGAGGGCATGCCTGTTTGGGGCATGGCCATTCAGAGGGCATGCCTGTTTGGGGCATGGCCATTCAGAGGGCATGCCTGTTTGGGGCATGGCCATTCAGAGGGCATGCCTGTTTGGGGCATGGCCATTCAGAGGGCATGTCTGTATGGGGCATGGCCATTCAGAGTGAGTGCCTGTTTGGGGCATGGCGATTCAGAGGGCATGCCTGTTTGGGGCATGGCCATTCAGAGGGCGTGCCTGTTTGGGGCATGGCCATTCAGAGGGCATGCCTGTTTGGGGCCTGGCCATTCAGAGTGCGTGCCCATTCAGAACGGGCCGACTGGTTGGCTCCGAGTATTGGTGATTACAGCGACGCTTTCGGAACGCATGACTGTTCGGAACGAGGGGCAGCTTGGAAAGGTCCCATGGCTTGACCTCTCGGCAACACATCTTCCAAATTTGAAGTCAATCGGATGAACGGGTCAGACAGACAGAGAGACAGACAGACAGACAGACAGACAGGCACAGATTCCCTGGAATTTATAATGCTGTAGATCAGGGGTGCCCAAAAGGTATAGACTGCGATCTACCAGTAGATCATAAAGGCTGTGCAGGTAGACCACATGTCATGCCTGTAACACATATAATTTAAATATATATATTTTTTAAAACTATTTTTGGCATCTTCCACTTGATTTAAGGTGATTTTATTGATTGATCAAAAAGGGCAGTCAGCTTCAAGTCAGTGTCAAGAGTGTTGCGCACAAGGCCCGGGCCGGCCTAGCGTTCCGGGCACCTAGGCTGCTAATCCAGCCTGACAGCGTGTCGCGGGTTCGACTCCCGATCCCGACGACCTTTGCTGCGTGTCGCTCCCCATCTCTCGCTCCCATCCAAGTCCTGTCAGCTTACTATAAAATAATGAAAAAATATATCTTATAAAAGATAAAAGATATAAAAAATATCTTTAAAAGAAAGAGTATTGCGCACAAGCATCAGTAGTATTACAAAGTTTAAAAAAAAACTGCAAATTCCATTTCCCATTCCAAGTGTATTTATCTTATATAACACCAGCGCCGCTGTTGCAAAGCCCTGTCGGTTACATAAACTATTTTCAGCAATGGGGATAATATATTTTCTTTTGTTGGGTAGATCTTGTTGAGTCATTTTGAAAGTATACATAAATAGGAAATGTGAGCCACCTCTGCTGTAAATGGATGAGTCATCATAGCTAATCTTAACATGATAGGCCCTATATGAGCAAAGTCTGCACATTGATGTATGTCACACAGCTCAATGTGAGTTAGCATGGGATAGCAGCCAGCAGAAGGTGCCAATATCTAAACTTAGGGCCCCTTGCAGAGGAGTTTCCCCTTGTGTATGTTTTCTTTGTGTGTGTGTGTGTGTGTGTGTGTGTGTGTGTGTGTGTGTGTGTGTGTGTGTGTGTGTGTGTGTGTGTGTGGTTCCCATCCTCTATCTTCCATTGTCTCCTGCTTAAAGTGACCCCATTGAGACGTAGAGAAATGGTCTTAGGTGACAGTCATAATGAACACGATCGTGTTCACTCAATAAATCTCGGAGCCCGGCGCCTTTTGAGCACAAATCAGTGGAATGTTAAAGCCCACCTGTCTGTCTCCATCAGTCATTTCCACTGTCACCTCCCCGCCGCCTGATGGATCACAGTTGCTGTAAAATTAGACAGCCTTGAATCTCATTTCTTTCCAATTGGCCTCTCCCTGCAATCTCACTCCGGGGCTAGGCTGACATGTGGAGGTCTCCTCTACAGGAAGGGGTGAGCCCCACACACACACAGGTACTGGTACCGCGTACACTACACAACATAGTTTTATCTTGAACGAGGGGATTAGGTTGCCTGCCTTCAGTGCACCTCAAAGGCAGAGCGCCACGTGACTTGCAGTTTTTCCCTTACATGCTTATTTACATTATCATTCAGTCAGCAGTATATTATAGCACATGGATGGATGGCTTTTTATTTGATGTCTCCTGACACGCACTCATACTAAACACCATCTGATACAGACATGGGTGGGGGACGGGGGGACGGGACGGATTGCTAGTTTATAATACTGAGTATCTTGCACTATATACTGTGGGAGGATTTGGGCAATTGTCCCTGCATCCACAGGTGTCCGGGACGGGATACAGGTGAACAGTAGGCTAAGTGGTACCATCTAGCTTCGACTAAATAGTAAAAGGAGGTTGATAGAATCTACTAGGCGATGCGCAGTGGAATGAAATGACATAAAATTTAGTCACTCTCGTTTGAGTACATGATACTGATATTACCACTGATAATGGTGACGGCAAGAAAAGTGAGATGAATTTTAGAATTTTGTAGATTCATCTTGTAGCTTGTAGATCTGCTATTTGTTTTTAATCGTCAAAATGTGGCGCAAATCTTTGAATTATCTTCTTTCAGAGCGAGTCTTTTCAGAGCGAATCTTCTGGGGGGGGGGGTCCCTAGAACAACATATTTTCAGATGGTGGTCGGCGGCAGATTACATATTTTTTTGGGGGTCCTTGGCATGAAAATGTTTGAGAACGACAATTTCAGAAAAACTGTCAGGATTTAGAAGACATTTGTAGAATCGTTCCCCCACAGGTCAAAATGGGTTATAACCTCACTACTACTAAGTTCTGTGGGTGGTGTGGGGGAGCGGCGGGGGGGGGTATTATACTATAGGAGGAGGACATAACAATCATGGCCCCATGTATGAGATGGACGCCATCACTCCATTCTACAGTGAGCTCACGGGCTCACTAGAGGGAGTCAGAAACCTCTGCATCGAGGCACGGCCGGGGCGCTTGAATGCCTCCACAGCTAATGCACCACTGCTGCTCCAGCGCTGACGTTTCCTCCTCAACACCATTAGCATTTCACCCCACTGCGCAGCATTTCTTTTGTTCTAGACCACAGCTTTACTGTATAGATGAGGTCCATTTTAAATTGTTAAAAGTCGAGCTCGGTTTTGAGTGCTCTGGGGAGGAGAGAGAGCTAAGCATGATTTATTTTAGACTTGGCTTGCATGCGTGCTGTGTCACACACTGAAAATTTGCAAGCTCTCGGCGCGTTTGCAGCACGACACGCTGTGAGCTTGTAGATCGTATATTTTCATTGCGCAACACCGACGCGGAACTAAGTGTAAATCACCCCTTTTAGTGGAGCACTGTGGCTGAGCCCCCCTGTCTGTCTTTTGTCTTCCGTTGCGTCATGCAGCCATGGGTATACACTAGATGGCAAACGGTGCACTGGAATCGGCAGGGCAGCAGATATCTGACGTGACAAGAGGGATCAGATTCTTCCTAAATTGTGTTGATGAATGTCTTAATCAAAGGCTGTCCCTCTCAGGTTTCGCCTCATTGAAAAGTTATGATTGAATGTTAATAATCTTCTATTCCACATCCATTGTGTGGAAGCTACATCAGACGGTCACTGATGTGTTAACCCATTCTGAACGGGAACCCCCTTTTGGTGTTTTAAGCATTATGTTATGCTTTAGCTGTTGAATAATAGCAGATCTACAAGCTCTCTACAAGAACTTGTAGGCGTGCTATTTTTTTTAAATCGTGAAAATGTGGCGCAAATCTTTGAATATATATTCTTTCAGAGTGTACGTTTTTAACTCAAATCTTTGCTTCTGAGGGGTTCCTGGAATAACATATTTTCAGATGGGGGTCGGCAGCCAATTACATATACATTTTGGGGTCCTTGACATGAAATATTGAGCTCCACTGATACAGAAACCTACTGTAGATGTTTCAGAAAACTGTCAGGATTTAGAAGACAGGCCTAAATGGGTTAAGGGGATGATTTTGCAGTTTTGTCCTTCCACTCGGACACGGACCATTTGAGTGTTAACTTTTTAGTTTTTGAGTGATGGAAATCCCTACTGACCTTTTGCTTGTTGCAGTTTATACCCGTAGAGTGTGAGCGTAATGAGAAAGTGACAATATAAATACCAGCGGGCTCCGGGCTGTGTTATGTGTGCACGGCATACTGTAGCCTGACAAATTTGGCCAAGGTAAAGAATCAGCCCAGTGCCAAGGAACTAATGATTCCAGCACAGAAATAAACCCTGCCCTGTATTGTCTATGACAAGTATGTATATAGATCACCAGAGCTGAAGAAACCATTAATATCCTCCTAATACACTAATACACTTATACACTAACATAAAGCCAATGCCAGAAACAACCGTTGGAACCAAATGGGAACATAAAGAGCACAGGGTCACGCCTGACAGCCATTTGGACCTATGCCTAATAGGTACGAATGGTATAAGACATTATTGAGATGTGGCTCTGACCAAAACAAAGGACAACAACTCAATATGACCACCGACAATGATGCAATAAGGACAAATATGGCTTCCCGTCAGCTCTCGTTTGACCTTTTGCAACATGGCAAGAATATAGGTGGTGGTGTGCTTCAAAAGGTCAGAGAAGACAAGGGGAGACAAGTGTCTCGAAGCATGTGCTATAAAGAAAAATAAGATTCTTCTTTGTGAAATCACAGGAAGGTTCATATCATCTGATGTTTTCTTCATGGACAGCAAATTATTTTCAGAATCATTAGAAGACATTTCAGTGGAACCTTATGACACTCTGCCTTCAACATCACGTCTTGAAAACAATATCACAGGCTGATATTCTACTACAGTAAATTAAAAGAAATCACACCCATGTGAAGTGATCATCTCATTCTGGCCAAACACAATTTGCGTCCTCACTTTTGTCTTCAATGTTTGTGTCTACACACTTTTGTCTTCAATGTTTGTGTCTACACAGTGTTTGTGTTTACACAAACACTCAAAGCTGGACATAGGAGGGGCCAGCGCCCCTCAAAAACACCTCCACTGCGTAATATGCCACCATGTGTGGAATTTCATGAAATTGTGTCAGAGTGACTTCTATATTGTACCTCTAGCTGTGTACGTGTATATGATGTGAATCATGGTTTTGCTGAATTAATCCAATGACATAAACTGTGTCTGATAAGACCAAAATCAACCCCAAATGCCCCTTATGTACATTAATTAGCATATAGAGCGCCGAAGTCCTGACGTCACTCGCTCATCCCCTGGTTCACAGAAGTAATTTCTCTATGGAGAATACCATGGGGTCATCTTAAAGTCATTTCACATAAGCATTGTGGTCCAAAAATAAACAAGCTGTCTCTGCGTTATTGTCAGGGAGGTGTCTCTGTATCGTTTGCGACAGTCAGTAACTCATATTTTATGATACAGTCAGTTTCAAGTGAAAATGTAACTAATTCAGTAGCAGTAACAACAGCGCTTTCTCTCAGTCAGTTGATTCTTCGTATCCATATGAGTGAAACGGCCCGGGATGACATGTTTATTTTTCAAACACAGTTCTTATATGAGGCGATCTAAAATACCCCTATGGGGATTACAATGCAAATAAAAAGTACATGAACCCGTGGATTAGCGCCCTCTACCAATATTGATGTCAGACTTTGGTGCTCTATAGGCTACTGGTCAGTTGTGGTGTAGACGGTCAAACTGCCTCCAGTAAAGGCCATTGAGGTAGCATCCAATATCTGCCACAATAGATCATTAGATTTCAAATAAATCTCACCGTGCATCTTGCCAGGATATTTCAGCAAAAACAAGGGAACCCAGGCATGAAACTCCACCGTGGTGTGGAGTCACGCTCTGATTAAAAACTTATATTAAAAGTGATAGTGATACATCATTACCTCAAGGATTTAGGGAACTCCTTCCCTCATTTTCCGTGGAAATTAACCTGTGTTAAAGCCAGCCATAGGAACAACCATTTCTCATCATAAAGGAAGTGCATGCATGGAAGACGCCTCAGGTGAAAAAGAACAAAAAGTAGAGCTTTTCTACTTACTTGTAAGAATCTTCCATGTCTTTTTGTCGTCGTCATAGTACTGGACCAGATTACTGGGGAGGCGATCAGGTCCAGGAGGCAAACCACCTGCCAGTAATAACAGTCTCTTGTTGGAACGAATTCTGTAATGTCAAAAAAAGGGGGGGGGGAGGTAAAGTGTTGGTCTGTGTCACACAAAACAAAGTCAAATCTGGTTTCAACTCTGCAAGTGTACTACTTTTGACCTGATTTTACACTCTAATTGTCATTAATTTACCCTGCATTCCACTGTTTTTAGATGCAACGAATGGATGCTCAACAGTGTATTTGAAAGCCTAGCACACTTTCAATGAATGAATGCAATGAAGGAAGGCGTAATGAACACATAAATGAATGAATTCACTTTGAACACCAACCTTGTTTTTTATCAAGGGCTACTAGCATAGGAAATCTATTGATTGATTGATCAAATTCATCACATTCAACTGAAAATGCTTAACAGCCCACTTCCCATTTCGATTGCTTCTGGAATGGTTATTATACTCGACAGATACCTTTTCAATTATTAAGTTATCTGTATTCTGCAGGATGCTAAGCTGCAGGGCTACAACCATAGATTGTAAACTTCAAATTAGGAAGTTTTTTTACGACACATTAACCACATAGAACCCTACCGCCCCTAAAATTTACAATAAACAGCAGATCTACAAGCCCACAATGCATCACGTTGCAACGCATTGTCATTGTGAGCTTGTAGATCAGGTATTTTCGGCAAAAGAGATTTGTTGCAGAGTGGAAAAAAGGAGTGGAACAAATATAGGCCACTGGAGGACCATGGTCAACTTAAATATAGGGTTTAAGTGATTAATGACCATTATCTGGTTCATAACCAATTTCAACTCAAATCTGAATGGCTACTAATTCATCACAATATGCAGCTAAAGATTAGGCAGATTTGGCCTTTATTATTATCATGCGCTATATCACCATTTCTTTTTCTTTTTCTGTTTTAACTTTTTTTTTTCTTTTTTTCTTTTTAATGCTTGGCTAAATAGCACCCCTCGGTGCATCCTCTGCAACTATAGGCCCACTCAGAAGCGTTTTGGGGTTATTCATATGCAAATGAGCCCCTGGACATAGATAATACTGATTAATTGAGAGGAGAGAAACAGTGGCATGTGAAACCAATGAGGATTCTTGATTCCTTTCTCATTTGGATTCACAATATAATGTGGAAAATAGATATGTTATTCGGATGACGCAAATGAACACATGAAAAGTGAGCCTGGTTGGTTGTCTTTCCAGACACTTCATTTCAGTTTATGAATTGATACCATACTATCTATGTATTCACTGTTAACTTTTTTGCACTCATACGATGTCCCGACCAATATTTACAATAAAAATCTCAATTTCAACCTTGATGTGATTGATGGCATTTCAGGCTTCACAATTTACCAGAGCCACCCCTGTGTACCATACCTGACAGCTGCAGCAGCGTCAATCAGTCATCCTGCTGAAGTGACAACACCTGTCTACTTATCAGATCTAAAAAGAGCTGATCATGACAAACACAGAGGGGGGCCCAATGCCGCCAGGATCATATTTGTGTGTGTGTGTGTGGGGGGGGGGGGGGGGTGACACACGTGAGGCGCTGCACTTAATTGCATGGCCCGCACTCAGTTGGCTATGCTAAATGTCCCTTTGTGTAGCACCAATAACTGCAGTAACATTTCATTTAATTGCATGCCAATCCATGCGGTAATTACCACGTAACTATCGTGTTGAAAGGTAACGACTTGATTTACAGCATTTAAAACCGTTTCTATGAACACTATCGCAGATTAATTGTTGAAAGTTTATATGCTTATTTCTATTGCAAGTCTTCACCAAATAATACATCACTGTGGCACATGTGATAGAATCTAAAAGTTGTAAAGTATGCTAATTAGATGTGATAACCTTTTGGTTTAGCAGTTTCTGCTAAACCAAACGATCGTCTTATCAAGACCATGCAATGGAATGGAGCCAGTATGGACATTTCCTACATATTGACGTTTGTTGTCAGCCATTGTCCGTTGGACAACGCCATTGGTAGTCGGACAACGCGTTGGTCGCGTTGTCCGACTACTAACTCTAACCCTAACCTCAGTGTTAACCGGCCACGTAAGTAAACATAAAGCAAAGTTGTTGTAGAGCACAGTTTCACTATGTTTTCGCATCGACGGCTGTCATTTCACCTCTGTGTTTCCTAGTCGCCTTACTCACGGTCGCGGCAGGTAGTATGTAGGAAATGTCCATATTGCCCCATTGCATGGTCTGATAAAGAACATAAACTGCTACCAAAAACAATCAATAGCGTAGTTCAAACCCCTTGGCTCCTCCTGGTATACTGTCTCTGTTGGTACACAGCTAAATTGAACTGTGAACAGCTTCACAGCCGTCTGGGCCGAGCCTCACAACCCTCTTTGGCTGACCCTCTATACTCATCATGGATTGCACTGGCACTATCGCCAATAGCTGGAATAAGTGGGTGATTTGTTGATGTAAGAGAGTGGGCAGGCGATAAGCAGGATACATCCAGTACTATTTTACCCTCACATGGTCTGTTTTGAGGTTCCCAACCACTGGTACTAGTACCACTGGTGGTACTTGAGCCCCCCTCTGGTGGTACACAGAAGAGTGAGTTGTCGCAAAAAAGGAGGAAAAAAGACAAAAGTGGAATGAAATATTTATATTTACTACATGTAGTTCTTCTGACCAAGCAATTGGTTGAAATAGGCCATCCAGCCGCGCTGAAATTAGCATGACAGCACACCTAGCCGTTAATAGAATGTTTGAGGACGGATTAATCACATTAGAAATATCAGCAGCTGTGCTGATTAGTTATTAGACAGGGTTTCGTCAGAGCAGCGGCATTATTGGCTTATAGGAATGGAACAAAAAGGGCAGGTATATATGCTCCTGCATTTTAACATTATATTATGGTGCCAAATATATTCTGAGGTGGTACTTATAAAACACAGTATAAAAAGGTTGGGAACCAACAATGTGTCAATGGAATCCAGGCTGCTGTGCATGTCAGTGTCGGGGCCGGGGGGCCGTGGGGTCATGCAGTATGCATGCATGTTTTTTTTTCTGTCTGTCTGTCTGTCTGTCTGTCTGTCTGTCTGTGTGTCGGTCAGGGGCTTTCTCTCTCTCTGCGTGCTGCTGGACTGGACTCACCTGCTGGCCAGAGTCTGCCTGCAGTGCTGCCGGAAGGGCATCAGGTGGTAGTTCATGGCGTCCATCAGCAGCTTCTGGCACACGGGGTCAGTCCTCATGAAGTCGACGGACTGCACCCTCTCCACCAGCTCCGGGGCGGGGATGAGGGCGAAGCGCAGCCGCTTCATGAGGTCCGGCGCGCGGTGCATGCGCGTCTCCCGGTCGTGCTCCAGCCACAGCACAGACATCTGGAAGAGGGCCAGCTCCGACTCCACGGGCGGCGGCAGCGCGTCCAGCATGGCGCACATCTCCTCGAAGTTGAGCAGCAGCACGTCCTCCACCAGGTACTTGTTGGCCAGCTTCTTGGTCTCGTCCAGGCCGTGGAGGGCGGCGATCTTGCAGATCTGCTTGTAGTTCTGCACGGAGATCTGGTCGTTGAGGAACTGCACGCTGAGCTTGGTGATCTGGGGCACGCTGAGGATCTTGCTGACCGAGAGCACCTCCTCCACCGTGTCCAGGGAGAGAGTCACGTTGGCGGTGTACAGGTACTCCAGCACGAGCCGCAGTCCGATGGACGAGCAGCCCTGGAGCACCAGGTTGCTGATGGGCCGAGAGCTGGCGGTGGTCACCATCTTGTCGTCCGGGGAAGACGAGGGGGTTCCGCTGCTGGCCCGGTCTCCTTTGCTCCCCTCGTTGTTGTTGATGACATGGTGAGAGGAGAAGAGGGACCTGAAGTACTGGGAGCAGGACGCCAGCACCGCTTTGTGACAGTGGAACTGCTGTCCCTGGGCGGTGAGAGTCACATCGCAGAAAAGCTGTTTCCTCCATAGGAGATTGAGCCCATGCAGCAGGGTGTCACTGTGTGTCGGGTCAAAGGTGGATGTTCTATCACCCGATCTGGACATGACTTCCTGACTGTGAACAAATAAACATGCATGCCAGCCATTCACATCAATTCATTTATTTGTACACAAAATGTTAATGAATAGTAGCCTGTTATAGTCTAGATTTGATCACTAGTAGATCACTAATTTGGACGGGACTTCTCAAACAAGTTGCCGTTCTAGCCTACAGCAATATTGAATATGTCGCCCATCCATCCAAATGAATGGAGTAACCATCGTGCCATAATATGCCAGCCGGCGTGATTCTACATCCCACACAGTCCGTTTAAACTTTGAGCTCTGGTCGTAAAGCAACAAACAAAAACGTGGCGGTTCCAGCAGTGTGCCACTCTTATTCATGTTTTCTAAGACAAGATCGTTTTATAAAATCGAGTCTGCGGGTTTGAAGCGCGCTGTCAAAACAAACTATAGCATGCGATGATACGAGAAAGATGCTGCAGCAGGCAGGCAGGCAGGCAGGCAGGCAGGCAAGGCAGGCATGGGCTTCTTTTCTCTCTCCGGTCTCTCCGTGAAGTTGTTGGATATGGGGAGAAAAGACAACCCCTACGGTGCAACGGATAATATGCAGCATTCAGCCAACACTTATCGTTCGCTTTATCTGCTGCACCCCCACACAACGAGGACATTACACATGCCACAGATTTACGCACGGAAGTCATACAAAAGCAATTAGTTTGTCTCTCTCAGCCCGTCATCATCATCACATCACATGCAGTGCGGCTGCGATCTGTTTTTAGCCTACCTGAGTTTAGGCACAACGTGAGTATACATCGGCGATTATCCATTACATGCATCTTTCGATCAATGTGAACGTGTAGCCTGCTATTCACGTGTGATGCCTTCTTTTAGACACAGTCAAATATATCTATTTCGGTGCGTAAATGTTTGCAAACTTGACACGAAGCGTCCCTGTAAACGTTGTCGCTACATTCCCTATAAAGCGCCTGTCACAACTAAATGATGAGAGTAGCTTGCCTGAGAACGAGCCAAACTTACCTGACTTCAGTTTCTTGACAAAAGAGAAAAGTGTCCCCAATATTGTGACTTGAATTTCCTTTGTTCTCCTTTTCTTTTTTAAAGAAATGTCCTTTTCCTTTAAAGTCTATGGCCGTTGCCTCAGAATAATCATTGGCTCCAACTCATAAAGTCACTATTTTCACGTTATTTGTTGACGTTGATCATTTGTTCTTCTGAATTAACAAGAAGTGTGGTGAGTGTGTGAGAGGGAGCTGTGCTTTCTGCAAGAGAAGAAGAAGAAGAAATATACGTGTGACAAATTATGCTACCAAGAAACAACACATCATTATCCTTGGGCCTGGGGCTCAGTGAGTCGTAACGAGAGTAATAGGAAATCCACGGTTGGGGAGAGAAACGGTCGTGCATGGCCGGTGGAGAGAGACCATGCAGGGGTATGGATGCTGGAGAGACTCGCAAAATTATGGCTCAAGGCTATTGTAAAAACTGTCGAGCGTAAATGACTGCGATTTCAAACATCTATGGAAGAAAGAAAAGAGAAAGGGGGGAGAAAAACCCGAGTCTTTCCCTCGCTGTTATAGAGAGAACCGTCAAGTTTTAGTGCGCATTGCTAATTAGTCAATTTCTCTCCGCCTTCACAGCCCGACGACTTTGCTGCTGAGCTGAAACTGCTAATTTCTGGGACCAGCCTTTTTTTGGCTGTGAACTGGATGGATGAATGGCTTGTCTCGCACAAATGACAAAAAGCCCCTGCCTTAATCTCCATCGCCAAAATAACCCCTCATCTCATTCTGCTCCTGCTAGTCCTTCAAAAGAAGGTGCTCTATATAAACTTTACTTTTTCATCTACATGAATATTATGGAATGTGTGTGATTATGCACAGGCCCACATAATCTTTATTAACTTAAGGTTCATTAATGAAATAATGAACCTATGTTCCCCCACTTCTTCATGGCACAAAGTGAAAAGAACTTGGCAGCAACCATAACAAGACAGTTAACACAATCACTAAAAGTGATGCACAAAGTTCTACTTAATGTAGCCTACTATAACATATACGAGAGTTAGTCATTTAGTCATTCATTACCAAATGACATATTCATTTGCTCTAGGGTCTTGTCAGAGCAGTTCATTGTTAGACAGTAGCCTATAGGTCTATCTGCAGGCCTGAAAACACAATATGAGAATGGCTACATACTAGGGTTTAGTTTGAAGCCTGTAGTTAATGTATTTGAATGGCCAGGTTTGCGTATACATTAATCAATTATTAGTACAGTACATAATCAGATTTCATATATCTTTTGACTATATGTGATATATGCAAGTCTACACCAAGTTCTTCTAACTCCTTGGTATCTGTCAATTCAATTGAGTTAAACTTACATTGAACACCAGTGAACTATCATATTGACCTTTACTCAGAAAATCTAGTTGATTGGATCATTGCATAGCAGCAGTAGTGACTTATACCTATCCTTTTTTTAACACAATGTATCGCCTACTCAGTATATTTTCTGATGTCAGTAAGTAAACCCTATAATTAGTTGATTCCAAAGGGCTTCACCCTAAATTATATTCACCAAAAGTAGATGATCTACATGCTCACGTAGATTTTATTCTTTTTGCCAAATGTTAGCCCTGAGAATAGTGATGTTACATCAAGCACCTTATCATGAGCTAACTATAGCATCAACTTCGTAGCTGCTACATCCAAACCATATTGTTTTAGGTTTCTTGATGTTAATAAACGATGGAGCTTGCACAAAAACCCATCACCCATCCAAGTTGATTCTGAATTTACGCTGACATACTTAAGTAGGCCTACACATAAAGTGGAACCAATAGCCTACATTATTTGAGCCCTGAATGTATATATACGGTATATATATATGATTATGTACACACACGTGTGTGTGTGTGTGTGTGTGTGTGTGTGTGTGTGTGTGTATATATATATCCCCTACAGGTTAACAGACTAGACACCCACCCAAACGAAACAAAGTGACATTCATGCAAATCCAATCAAAATCTGCTTTAAAAAAATGACTTATTAGGATGGAGTGAACTGTCAATTAAATAAAGAGCTCAATTGGAGCAAAAACCTACATACAGGGGCTCCCCTGGGACCAGAAATGACAGATACCTCACAAGTTATAAAGTGACAGATAGGGATAAATGGGTTTGTTCATGTACTATGAAATAGAGCAAACATGCTACCATCATGTAAGAGCAGGCCATACACATATAACATCTATAAAATTATAACATCAGAGTTTTTTTGTGATGGCTTAATGTTTGACACCCCACCTCCCCCCCTCCTGTGTCTCCCCCCCACTTACAGTTGTAATTTATTCAGCATTAATAGAATTATATGAATTAAATCGACACTCAACATTTCAAATAATGATTGTCACTGAGTGCAAAATACAACAACAGTGTTGACTGGCAAACCTGAGCACATGCACACAATATTGCATACCCATTTCAATAGAGGACCAATTCCCCCCATGCAGGAGTATTACAGCACCTTACTATATTTCAGTTTGGAGTCATGTACTGTTATCTTTGCCAGCACTCAATTAGTACGACATTACCCAAGTCTCGAGTGAGCTATTCTAGCGCAATGAAATGACCATTTCTAACTCTTTCAGCTCTTTGTAGCTACTCAGTCTCCTGAGGCCACTGGTCTTCAGATCGCAGGGCATTTATGGTGGTAGGTTGTTGCAGTGTGGAGAAGGAGGAGGAGCGGGGAGGGGAGGTCATCAGATAAGAAGAATTTCTAGACTAATTAAACCCGTTGAGACAAAGAATCACAGTACAGTGATTTACAACTCTCTGTACCAGTTAAACCGGCTCATATTTATCAGTTATATATCACACCGATACAATGTCTACTTTTATCGGGAGATTAAGGTGTTTCAAGTTATTGTGTTAAAATATGGCATATCTGTAACAATGAAGCATTCATGTGTTTTGGCTGTAACATGATTTCTCAAAACAACTGCTAGTGATAGAGTTATACAATGATACCAATGATTAATTATTTAACCACACGCACCCTAGCATTCCTGTGATGGGTACAATAGGTGAACATTTGGCCAAAAAGGAAAATAGCCAAACATTCTGCATGGGATGGCAACTCGTTGGGGAAAATCAGACCTGTCTGAAGTGAGTGGTGCAACAGCGCCCCCTGTTGGTACCCTAAACATAGGGACATAGAGACATAGGGACATGGCTGTTCTTTGGAGTGGTTGCACCACTCAAAAAGTAAAGTATAGAACCCTAGGGACCCGGTCAACAAAAAGTGTGTTATACAATGATCGCTAATAAGCTCTTTAAGCCCCTATAACAATGCACACCTTCAATTAGTATGTAACATCATTGCTTATACATAACCACATGATTTCTCATTGTTCAAATTGTAATACAATTACACCAGAGTGACTGGCATATTAAAAAAAAAGAACAGTACAAAAAGCAACTGTTGAGATGATTGCTACCTTGAATAGAAAACAATTACAGAATGCTCATTAGTCAACGCAATGAAACAAAAACAAGGAGAAGCTCCAAAGTTGTGCATAGCAAAGTCTACCAGGCATAATTCCTTGTGCTGGCTGCTGCAGAGGGTATGCTAAGATAGAAAGTATTATTTTCCTAAATGGAAGGTGTCAGATGGTCACGGAAATGTGATCGGCTGTTCAAGATCACTGCTTCCCATCTGCAATTTGTGACGTGTGAAAGATTCAGCCCAAATGTGCTCACCAAGCGGAAATCCTCAGCACTTTCTCTTATCGTGGAAAAGCAAGATAACCAGCTGTTTACAGATCAGAGAACATATCATATTAATATCATGGAGAGAGTGATATCATCTTGTTTGTAAAAAATATTTTTGTTAACTAAGTGTGGTGTGGTATGGCAAGCTTTAGAGTGAGAGTTCTAATTTATCGCTTTATGGGAGTATTCTGCAGGTTAAAGATTGTTTTTGGTTTTTTTCTCCCCATCCGCTTTTTTTTAAAAGACCTGCAGGAAATAGTAGGATATCAAAATGTTGTAGGAGATCACAAACATACGGTGTGAGAGAGTCATTGTTTTAGGCACATTGCAGGTTACAGTAAATGATGTACTGTGCTGCATGATCTCAAACCTTTTCAACTGCCCTGTTTGAATAAGAGGACATCCCAAATGTAATTTGAAATTACTCCCCATCCCAGTCTACTGTACAGTGTGTCTAAACTGAAGCAGCTTCCCTTTGATTTAACGACTGGTTGCCCTTATTGTATCTGATTACAGGAGAGTTAACAATTATCTGTTAGAAATTATGTTATGTAATGCGATATGATTCCTTTGGATGCATAAGGGGCAGAAACTGTATTTTGGTGACACAAAAAACTCGTATTAGGAGTTCCCGCTTCATAGCCCAGACGATTGTTATACTTTAACTGTCCCTGGCAATTCCTTTACCAGTTTATCATCCTCTGAGGACAGTTTTATCACCACAGGAACTAAGACGTTATAGGCATAGGATTAATTTATATAGGTGGGGAGAAATAATAAAATAAGTTCCAGTTAAAGTGCCAAGTAAAGGTGCAACTTCCGTTGTGAAATATATAAACAGACATGATCAATATCACTAACCAATTTTACCATTTTTTTATGTCAAACGGTCTCACAGGGGTGCTATAAGAATGTGCTTGTCATTTTCAGTTCAAAGTTAGTCATAAGATGATTCATTAAAAACGTCTACTGTGTATTAAATCGAAGGCTCTTATTTGCCATTCAGGGAGTATGGGGAGGCCTGCTGTTTGAAAGCCCCAGATCCTCACACATGGCACAGGCAGCTACCACAGACACGGCTCACAGACTCAGCCAGCAGCCGGGAGGTGAACAGAGACGAACAGGCGGTGTCCCCTCCAGAGTGAGCACAGGAGTGTGTGTGTGTGTGTGTGTGTGTGTGTGTGTGTGTGTGTGTGTGTGTTTGTGTGTGTGTGTGTGTGTGTGTGTGTGTGTGTGTGTGTGTGTGTGTGTGTGTGTGTGTGTGTGTGTGTGTGACATTCTCAAATGACAAAGGATAGTGGTATAGGTGGAAGGGGGACATGCAGGGAGGTTGTGCAGAGGCTCACCTGAGGGAGTGGTGCACGGCTGCTGGGACCAGGGGTGTGGTGAAAAGACCCAAGGTGTATAAGAAAGAGGGACCACAGGGCCCCCCCCCACCCCAACACTGTACAGTGAGTGCTGAGGGGAGGGAGGGGGCTGCTGTTGCGCAGTCTCCCCAGCGTGATGCATCTACCTTCAGGGCGGCAGCAGGCGTGGAGTAGGGTGCGTTGGAGCGAACACAGGCTCAGTGGCGCGGTCACCTAGGGACGCTGAAGTTGCTGTAGCAGGACTGATAGTTATTCCTTGGGAGAATTGCAAGATGAGCCCCATTGTATTAGCAGAACCTCCCCCCCCCCCCTCCAACCAAAATTGTATCAATGTATGTCCTCACTTTAAGACATGTGTTTGAAGGGACCAAAAACCTTGTCTGACCCTATGACTATTACTATCACTAAGTATTTAATTAAGTTGTTGTTAATTATATTGTGTATATATATATATATATATATATATATATATGTGTAACATGTAGAATGTGATACATTCCAATAACCTCCCAATTCAGCACAGTACACTTCAATAAATTCCTCTGGCAACCAGCAGCCAACACATTATTCCATATTGATTTGAAATTCTCCGACTTTAAGCTTTTAATTTCCAAGCCCTGCTTTTGTGTTGCGGCTGTGTTCGAGTCATATCTTTTAGAAATTCTCTGTGTCTAATATGGTCAGCACTCCCAATTATTCACTCCACTGACAAGTGAAACAAACTGGGGACCAACCAGTGCATTCTGAATTATCTACACCCCTTGGATTCTCTGACAATAATTAATACAATGGCAAGCTGCTGTTTCTAGCCCTGACGAGACATGAGCTCGACAACATAAAAGCCTGAGTTATACTTAGTTGCACGAGAGCAAAGAATTGCAGATCTACAAGCTCACAACGAGCAGCGCCGAGAGGCGCGGTGGGCTTGCATATCTGCTATTGATGGTGCGAGACACCTGCATGCAAGTAAGTATAAATCTCATTCCGAGAGACTCGAGGAGAAATTACCACCGGCGATCGGTAAGGTCGTAGACAGCACGGCCACTAACGACCGGCCGGGGTCATATCGTGCCAGCGTCAGGTCCTTTCTTCGTAGAGTCCTGTTAACATCACCTGGTTATTACTCACATCATTACACCATAAATGTGAGGCTCTGGAATATGTCAAGAACAATATGAACACAGCCCTGACTGTAGATATACACAGACTTTTACTGCGCTGACTGTTCCATATATCAGAGACATTCATTAATATGCCACATGATGTTGCACAGGCAGTATAACCGTAGTGCACTGTAAAAATCCTCTGTGTTACTCTGGCTTCGAGGGAGTACTAGTGTAACCAAATGGGCCCTGTGTGGGTCCATTTGGTTACATTTGTACTCTCTCTGTGTTGAATTACCACTAAGGATTTTGCAGCGTGTGCTGGCCAACTCGATGGTAAAGCACAAGCAGTGATGCAGGGTTTCTTCACTAGCGTATAACACGATTTAATAGGAAATGGTATAACCATAATACAGTGCATAAGTCATGTGCCACCTTCACACATGCTGTATGGCATGGTCTGTATGTACTGTTGTATATGGAACAGATAGAGGAAGGTTATTTACATCTATGCTCCATGCAGTTTGAACTTTGAAACAAACAAAGGGAGAATTGAAATAATGTCTTCGTTGTATTTACAGGTCAACTGAACTGACTTGTCATCACTCAATCAATATTTTTCGTCTAGTTTGGGAGGATATGGTACTTTAAAAAAAACATTTTATAGCAAAGCGTTCTCAACATCCATTAAAAGAATGTCACACTAATTTTAAAACCCACGCAGGAGGCATTGGCATCAACAGAAGAAAGTGGATGAGTTTCTCTTTAACAGCTGTAATTTGTGTTTTCCAATCACCATGCTGATTTCTGCTCATTATGCTCTGGTTTCACACCGGTAAGTGAGCAAAGTTTGGATTGATTGACTCTAATTAACTAAAAAATGTTCCAAGCCATGGATTTATTATCATGCTAGCTAGCCACAAATGTCAGGGACTTTCACAAATTATTATCCTGTTAAGATAAATGTCTTTGGAATCAGAGGAGTGTGGAAACACAAGGAACATGTATTGTTTTTGTCTGAGGAATCTGTTTGGCATGTTTTCTGTGGACTTCCACATGGAAACCATGCATAGCTTACCGCTATAGGCATATTGACTGTAGGTATAGGCCAATATGGATATGCCATGGCAAATCCTCACATTGTAAAATTGCAATGCTTTGGTGTGAAAACACGTTGGGGTGGGGGCGGCTGCAAGTTTAACTCATACCCCATCGTATGACGGTGTCACTTGCCGACTTGATGGCAAGCGACACCATGGTACAGTACTACGGAGTATTAAATTAGGCTCTACTCTATTGAGCAGTGGAGAACTGCCTGGTCCACTCTTTGTTAACACAAGACCGGTCTATTCCCTGTTGTGTGCTCTAAAACTTGGCAGTATCTCCCTCATTGATATTTTAGACACAGTAGCAGCACCTCTCTCAACTCACATTCTTTCTTTGACTCCATCAGCTCCGTGGCTCAAGTCCCCCTCTCGCACATGAACAAAGAGAGAAGACTGGACAGTGTGAATAGTCTTTTTCTTCTTCTTCTTTTTCTTTTACATGTTTATCTTTCAACCTGACGGCCCTACTTTGGTCATATATACATTAGGGCATTCACTTCTAGTCATTTTTACTAGTTGACTAGTTGCCTAGTTTACTAGTCGACTAGTAAACTACCTATTATGTAAAAAAATATATATATATATATATATTTTTTTTTTGGAAATAAATATTTGTACATTTAAAAACTGTACATCAAGGTCGACTAGTGGATTTACTAGTCGACTAGTTGAATAGTTGACTAGTTGCTTAAAGCCCTAATATACATACCTGGCTGTATATACATAGGCCTACATATGCATACACATGTATCATACAGTATGGATATATAGACAAACACTGTGTATATTATATATATATATATACATACTGTATACTTTTATATATATTTGTTTTAAAACATCTAGCCGATCTAGAATCTCACAACACGTCGTGGATGCAACACATGGTGAGCTTGTAGATCAGCTATTTTCGGTGTGCCACGACACTCACACTGTGACAAAGAAGTATTAAAATGGGGGCTTATAGGAGGAGGTACGTGGTCTAAAGAAAAAAGAAAGGAATCTCAAACAGACCTTCATTTAGCCTCCCAAACACAAAACATTACTCTGATCCACTCGGCTTCACACCAGTGATCAGAGGCTGATCAGTGACGTGTGGCCAAGTGAAACGGGGCAGTGGTCCGCATGGCCGGCTCCTCCAGGCGAAAATTGGAAATCACGCTATCTTGCAAAAGTCTCTCCCGTGCACCGTGTCTTAGCAAAACGAGACATTGATTAAAAAAAAAACAGAGAGAAATAAAGTACTATAAAGCTACTTTCATGTGTCACAGAATATAACAATAAAATTGCCACAGTGAGGCATTCTCATCATCCCCGAAAACCCAGCCTATAACATGGAAGAAAATACATCTTCTCAGTTGTCAAGTAGGCTATAGCTCCCCCCATCAGTATTTGCACACACAGTCTACCCGCTTTAGGAGCCGTTGCATGCAGGTGCATATACTTTGAGGCGTGCCCGCAGATAAATGTGATGACATCCAGCTCTAGCTCACTTTCATTTATTTGGGGGATTGATTGGATGCAAGGAGAGGAGATAAATGTGTTGGGGAGGTGCCCTCATTTGACATATTGCCATATATAACCACTAAAAAACTAGCAGACGGACCCGCAAGCATCTTTCCTCTTCAAGGTGCTTTTTAGATAGGGGAGGCAGTATCTTAGCAAGCCGCTGGCCTGAGACACCTTCTTAGCGCCATTAGGCTGGCCATATCCTGCATACTGGTGTGTCCACGGAGGATTGTCTATGTGCAAGAGTGCAGAGAGAGGTTTTAAAGAAACTCCCAATGTGTGAAAACCTACCAATTAAAAAGAAAAGAAAATACATTAACCCATTTTGGGCGGGAAGTACCCTTTTGGTGTTTTTTAAGCATTATGTTTTATTTTATCTGTTGAAAAAATAGCAGATCTACAAGCTCGTAGCGCGGCACTTAGCTTGTAGATCTTCTATTTTTGAAAAATCGTGAAAATGTGGCACAAATTTCGAATATATATTCTTTCCGAGTGAACATTTTTAACTCAAATCCTTGCTTCTGGGGGGGGGGGGGTCCCTGGAACAACATATTTTCAGATGGGGCTCGGCGGGCAATTACATGTATTTTTGGGGGTCCTTGACACGAACATGTTTGAGAACGACTGCCATAGAAACATGAGTTTCTATGTGTGTAGAATCGTCCTCAGGCCTAAATGGGTTAAAGCTTTTCATTTTAACGAAGTTATTTTACATTTCCCCAGCGGGACGCACACGTTAATTCTTACAAGCAATCATCAATGCATTTTCAAGGCCATGATGACCGACTGGTATTATTACCCTGGGTTGTTGTTCCACACTGCCCCCCTCTGTCCCCGCAAGCAAAGGAGACTTCTGACCTCTCCACACAATATCTGCATCTCTATCAAGCAGACAGGGGACCACTGGGGCACAGGAAGAAACAAACGAACACAGCATATATTGAATGAATGTCAAACATTAAAGGACCACTTCAGCACTTTTCAACCTAGCTTCATATAATAGGTCCTCACTAATAATCAAGATAAAATGGCAGAATCTTTTCTACTCAGTCTGTGTCTCATAGGAGGGCTGTGAGCAGTTCAGAAACCCGTCCACCAGTGACATCATTGATGGGGAATCCAAGCTAATCGAAACTGCAGGCTTTCTATTCCTGAAAAGTTGCAATGCGAAAATGGAAGCCATCGTTCTCACGATAATACAAATTTTGCAAATCTGCCTAACGATGATGTCACTGGTGGACGGGTTTCTGAACTGCCCACAGCCCTCCTATGAGACACAGACTGAGTAGAAAGAAATGGTGCCACTTTATCATGATTATTAGTGAGGACCTATTATATGAAGATAGGTTGAAAAGTGGTGAAGTGGTCCTTTAACTGTGAGACCACAAAGATCTGATTCTGAACGACTGTCAGGTGACAACATTCACACACAAAAAGGCACAGTGTGTGTGTGACCGTTCTATCGCCCGTGCTCATTTCCGCTTTGATGAAAACGGCAAACGCTTCAAATACAACAACAATAACATCTTTGAAAAATCTCATCTTACCTATAACTTTCACTGTGTATATGGAGCGGATATTACTGTTCTGTGTCATTAATATTGTGGGGTTGAAACATGATGAAACAAAAATCAATTTTCTCTAAATATAGTACAGTAGGTGTGTTTCAGTTGAGATGCCAAATTGAAAGCAGTGTTTCCCCAGGGTTCTTTTTAGAAAGCCAGTGGATAGTGTGCACAGTACAACATCCTTTTTGTGCACACTATTTACCCCTGGATTGCTTCAGGCTAATGTCTCAATAATTTTCACTCCTTTTGCAGGTCCTTCCCACAAAGGACTTAACTAATGATCCATGGACAAAATGAAGCATTTAAATTTATTCATTAATCATTCATCTCCAGCTCATTGAAAATGCTAAACTTCCACAAAATTAAGATTGAATATTGAAAAGTGATTGAGGGAGACAGCGTTCAGAGAGCGAAGAGAGAGAGGAGGGGGGGGGAGGGAGCAGACGGCGAAAACAAAAACAGGGGCTCCTCTGGAAGAAGAGGGTAGTCTTCACATGGGCATGGTCAAGGTGGACGAGGGGGTCCTTAAGTGCTAGTTAAGGTCACGGGGGTTTCACTAGTTGTAATTAGATCTCGGAATCTGGAGAAGCGTAGAATTTCTGTCAACACTGCCTGTAATTATTCTCTTTTCCAATTAATGGTGACATAGATTAATTATCTGATGAGGCAAAGCCAATTGCAATCATTCACCCAGCTAAAATTAGATCAGTCCTGACAGCAGCATGAAAGTCACCTGTTTCATTGTTATGGATTTGCTGCAAGTATTAAAGAGGAGGGATAGTGAAGCGTGCTGGGGTAAGTAAGTTGTCTGGTTCAGGTGAATGTCCAATTACACTCCTATCTGAACTGCAGGCATCCTCTCGTTCGGGCCGGCAGCCGCTGGACTGGCTTGTTTGTTCGCGGTGCCATCGTCGGCGGTAGTAGAGTCATCTGTCAGAGACTGCAGGAACGCGGAGATGCGCTGGATGGCTTTTGACAACTCCTCCTGTTTGAATAAAGGGAAGCAAATAGAATCAATGAATAGCGGGGCTAATTAAGAAAACAGTGACGTTGAATGAAGAGCCAGCAGCACTGACGGAAACACAGGTCGACTAATGGTAGCCCCCCTCATGCTGCTGACGACGTGGCTATGCAATTGTGAGAGTTAAAGTTACCAACTCTGTTCTTATTTTTTTTTTGCGGAAGAAGGAAGAACAAGTGGCTCCTGGACTGGTGAACCACGTGCGGGTTCAGTGCTCCTCTGTTTTAAAAAACCTCAGCATCCAGTTTTTCTATTAAACTGCCTGGCACTGTCAACCGGCTTGGGAATCTGAACCGGCCTAGCCATGCAGAAATTCTCTGACTAACAATTATATCAGAAACAGGATCTTGGATTACCGTCCCCCGGGAACGGGGCTAGTGGGCGTCTGCTCCAATCATTACCGGCCATTCAACAAGGCTCGGCACTAGCTCTCCGCTGTTAGCCATTGTCAATTATGCCATCCCTAGTGTAAACTGGCAGAACACAAAAACTGAACTGCCAGTTCTGGCAGCAGTGTAACAGGATGACAGCCCCCCCCCCACACACACACTTTGCCTCCCACATCCCCCCCTGCTGCTTCCCCCTGGCCCTTCCTCCCCTCAAGCTACTTCCAAGCAAAGTAACATTTGGCTTCTGATTTGAACATGCCTTTAGCCGTGAAACTACTTAACCTGACCTCGCTTATGTTCTCTGCTTGTGAGGTTAAGTGGACATGATGGATTAGTATGGGCCCCATCATCAGGATTCAGTCTGCTCCCGGTTTGTTCCGGAAAAAACAAAAAATTGTACCGGGTTTCTATTGATTTATTTATTATAAATTGGCAAGCGATATTGATATTCTGTGAATCGGGCAATTATGCAGCACTTGGATTCTTTAATCTGTGAAGTAACGTAACGATAGGAGCTGTTGTGTATATGCACACAACTCCGATTATCTTTTTGCGCTGTGCACTTAATGTCTGAGGGTCTAAAAAAAAAAGCTTGCATTGGCTGCAGGGTCTTTAATATTATTCACAGGGGCATTTTTATTTACTCATTTGTATTATGTTCTAAGCATACACTTTTTTGTGAGGTTGAAACCTGCAGCTGCATGGTGCATAGAGACAGTCCAGGACTGAACCTGTTTAAAGTGAGTGCTGCCTGCTCTGATGGACCCTGTGCTGGGCTGTGACGGGTGACGGTGCGGTACGCTTGAATACACCAGCTCTTTTGTCCTTCACACTCTGATGCAGCCCTCTGATGGCTCCTCCCCCTCCATGCCCCACTCCTATCCCTGCCTTGAGCTGTGATCTGCTGGGGCCTCTTCAGGCTGCATGGGCCGCCAGGAGACATGGCTGCTTCCTGTAATGTCTGGACCCAGACCCATCAAATACCATGTCAGCAGTCAAGGAGGGGAGGAGATTTAGAAGGAAATATCGCTCAGCGTTATTTCTCAAAAAGATACAGGTGTATACGGGGGGGGGGGGGGGAAGCCTAATCAAATCATATCAGTTCTGCCTTCTTTCAATATTATCTCAACTTTTTGGCTGAAATCTATACACAATAATATATATCCAGTGTCTATTTTACAGGTTTGGAACTGATAAACGTGTCCTTTTAGAGTTACTAAACTCTTACCACTATAGGGGAAGGAGGAACTACAGGAAATGAGAGTGTGGAGTTCCACAGTATGGTTCCATGCCACCTGCCTCTGCGGTAATGCAGGACAGGACATTTTGTATAGATTCATCACTGTCCCGCTGTCCGCTTCGACCTCATCTCACGTCACAGCACAGATTAGACACCGATTATCCACTAATTGAAGATCCTTCGCTTCTCAACCTTGCGGAATGTGGTCTGGTCTCACTTTTTATTCAGGAAAGAGAAAAGGTTACTTGACTCGACAAAGACGTTTTGCACCTTGGACACTCCTGAGCTTATGGCTTCTTGTTGAGCCAACTGAATTAACAGCAAACTCAAAGAGAAAAGAACAATAATTCATAACAAACAAATAATCCCCGGTTAAAAAAAATACAAGACACAAAACTATTCCATGACCAAATGTTGTGGAATAGGTGCGACCGGAGTGAAGGTATATATATAGAGTTATCTGGGGAGGCTGAGCTATCCCCAGATACAGGGTCACCGCATAGGCACTCTCACAGACACACCATCCATCACGTCAGTCTGTGATCTGATGAGTGGATGTATATAGAGTAAGACTGGCGTCTTTAACTCTACCATAGCAGCGATGCGGACAGCCCTGGTGAATGTTTTACTGTGGTATATTGCCTGCTCCCTGTGCCTGCATGGCCAAATAAAAGGAGGCATTAGGCAACTCTGTATTTTTGTTGTTGTTTTTGCTTGTTAAAATGTGTTTTCACTTCCTTGACGGGGCTCATACGTTTCTCAGAATCGTATGAAATTAACGTACTACCTATTGCATTTCTGTTAAACTTAATGGTGGCAGGTATACGTGTCTTCCCCCCCCCCCCCCCCCCGACCTATTTTATATGTACAAATACCTGAACTGTTTTTATTTTCTGGTTGGTCTCTTGAGAGAGAGCCTGGCAGTGGTCCAGTTCAGCCTGGCTATAGAGGCTGCGTTGTTTGAAGTATTTCACCATAGCTTCGTGCATCCTCTTCTGCAACAAAGAGAGCTAGGGGGAGAGAAGGCAGAGAAAAGGAATTGGTAAAGCAGGAGAGGAAATTAATGGCAGTGTTCAAGAAGAATGATGGAGGGGAATAGAGAAAGCAGTCAATAGCCCATTCTGCAGTACACGGGCCTGACAGGAATTTCACAGTCTCTTGGTTTCTCTGCCCACTCGTGTGCACTCATCAGAATCCAGTCACATCTGGCTGCCAGGATGGGGGGTTAATTTTCTCTAAATGCTTCAGCAGTTTTGTTCTAGCCGAGGCAAACTCTGTGACTGCAAAGCTGATGAGTAAAATATTTCTACTTCACCCAGTTTAACTTTATACCAATCCCCTCAAGACATATTTTACACATACACACGGAGTCATGAACCCCCCACCGAAACCAGAAATTATTCCCAGTCTCTTGGAAAGACATGCTGCTCGCTTTATTATTTGAACACAGTTTCCAAGCAAAGAGGTTTAAATTCTGATAGATGCCATTGCTCTTTCTTTTTCTCCTTCTTCTCGTTTCTCTCTCTCCCTTCATCTCTCCACTTCTTTGCTACAAAGCTTATCATTGCTTGGCAATGTGTTCCCCAGTGCATAGAAAAACTAAAGCGAATTAGCTCAGCCATCAGCTCCTGCAGGAAAAAAAGACAATAACAGGAACGCTCTTTATGGTGTACCCCGTTAAAACCCAGGAGCAGCGAGAAACAGCCACATAAACAAGGCAGCTCTTACATGTACAGTAGAGAGAGACATGAGAGGTCTTGCAGGAAGAAGAGCAAGGACCATTGGAGGCAAAGTATCGATGTGATTCTTCATTTTCCTCATTTATGATACGTACACACACACGTGTGTGTGTGAGTGTGTGTGTGTGTGTGTGTGTGTGTGTGTGTGTGTGTGTGTGTGTGTGTGTGTGTGTGTGTATGTGTGTGTGTGTGTGTGTGTGTGTGTGTGTGTGTGTGTGTGTGTGTGTGTGTGTACTTGTTGCATTCAATGGAGGGAACCAGGATTGGAGGGCACTTTAGCCCAATTCACCCAAAAACACAGCTAAGCTAACTGGCTAACATGCAGTATTCTATCTCACCTTGCATACATGACAACAACACGTCTGTTTTAATACGCCATCACCTCACATCCATGATACATCCGTTTTAGTGATGATGCCCTGAGGAATTATTGACATTCAGACTAATCTGTCCTCGATCTCCCTATACTTCTTTGAAACGTTTAATGGGCCTCTATGTGATCGAGACCTTTTATTTTGTGTTTGCGAATATCTACAGTCTTATGTTGGATTAATTGAAATGTTTAGCCCAAAGACGGTATTTGTACAGAATAATTAACACAGGGATTTGGAATTGCTCTGAGGAAAACAATTATTTGATATTCATGTATCATAAGTTATATCAGAGAGAATACTTAACTGATACATGACATAATAACGAGACAAGACAATTAGCACCTGCTTCTACGATGACTATGCAACTAATCAGAATATGTTGAAATTCTTCCGCGCTACAGTCTAAACGGTACAACAGTACAACTTTTGTATTACTGACACGTTGCACTAAATGCATGAGTACATTCTTTAATGTATAATGTGTAGCAGGCGGCCCTTTTGGGAGCACAAGTGGATTCTTTCCATTCAGTGTTATATATATTAGGGAAGTCTGATGTCAAGATAATATTTCAAGGATAGTTTAGAGATAGCTTTCCTTGGCTCCCTCTGCTGAATATCAACCAATTTACAGGGCTTTCCAAACGAATTAACACTTTTAACATGATTCGTGTGAGAAGTCATACACTGTAATATTGCTTTTAGCTATCAAAATGATTCCAACAAGGCAAATGTAAACTGCAAGGCGGCTTCCAAATTATGGGCAAATCAGTTTAACACAATTGATTCGTGGGAGATAAACTAACAGCAGTCTGATATATATTCTCATATTTTAAAGTCCCATTTCGACCGGGGACGATTCTACAAATGTCTTCTAAATCCTGACAGTTTTCTTGAAAAACCCATTTTTCTATGTTTGTCGTTCTCAAAGTTGTTCATGTCAAAGACCCCAAAAACTATAGCCTGTGTAATTGGTCGCCAACCCCCCATCTGAACATATGTTGTTCCAGGGACCCCCCCCCCCCAGAAGCAAAGATTTGAGTTAAAAACGTTCACTCTGAAAGAATATATTTTGCGCCACATTTTCATGATTTTTCAAAAATAGCTAAAGCACAACATAGTGCTTAAAACACCAAAAGGGGTTCCCGCCCAGAATGGGTGAATCACTTTCAACCATGGTGTCCCTATTTTGGGCAAAAATCTTCATTCCCCTTCCCCAAAGCAGCAGATCTAACAAGCTCACAATGTGTCCCATTGTTGTGAGGCAATGTGAGCTTGTAGATTAGACTTTAGATCTCACTACCTTTGCGCAATAAAATAACGTACATTTATGAGTTGCAAAAACATGCATCTAGATTTCATTATTATTATTCATTATTATAAACAAGTTATTGTTTATAACTTATAAACAATATAAATGATAAGATTGTTTAGGCACAACATACTGTTGGTGAGAAACTGCTGTTATGAATTTGCAGAGTTGAAACAAACAAAAATGGTGAGGGAGTAAAAGAAAATCAGGCTTTGATCACGAGCGTGGCAAATCCTGTCCACAGGATTTTATTTCTGCATGCATTTCTCACTTGATAACATTCGTGCAGTTAGATGAGGAATTGCTCATGTAAAGGTATTAGTAATTTGGGGGGAGATACGATGTTGTGTTTTGCTCAAAGCAAAAGGCAGTGCTGGTTGGTTTGGTTCCTCTCTGGTGTCATGGCTGTCATGTGTGATTCCATTTCAGCCTAAACGGTGTCACTGACTATGAAGCCGAGACTGTTCGATGTTGTCCAATTGTCTTTTTCAACTAATCAAGATCAGCTGATTCTATTTTTAACATTGAAAACCAGGCCCGTGCAGAGAGTGTTAGAGAGGCCGGGGCTGACATCCCGTTAAGAGGGCACTTTTTGGACAAAAATAGCAGATCCACAAGCTCACAACGCGTCGCGCTGCGACGCGTTGAGAGCTTGTAGATCAGCTAATTTCGGGGCGCAACCCTGCACTCTTTATCTACTGGAGATGCGGTGTACGACATGGATTTCGAAACAAATTAGTTCAGGAGACTTCGGGAAGAAAAAGCAATTCTCCTGAATGCTGCCTTAATGGCATGGAAAGGAGAGGAGGGCATTTGCATTTCTTTCACCGTGTAGTAAATGCTGCATTCGTGGTCTGGAGAGGGCAGTTGTTTTACAGACGGGTAAAATGTGTGCACGTCTCTGATTGTTAACATTGAAAACGCTCCTTTTTCTGAGAAAAAAGTTTTCTCCCTCTGATCTTATGCTGTGTTTTTAACAACATATGGAGGTTAATGTAACCCCCCATATGTTGAGATCTTGTAGATCTGATATTTTGGAAAATGTTTACCAAACAGTAACAGAAAGATAATGAAAGTGTTTCACCTTGGACTATACCTAAAAATGTACAGTATTTACATGTACCGTCTTCCACCACCCGTCATACTCCCCTGGGTGCAGAGACTACATAGCCCAGCATTGCATTATGTCACATCCATCATCCTCCTCCACTCAAGTTATCTCATCGTTATTAGTTTGCTGCAGTTACCTCCTCATTGGGTGCCCAACTAAAACCGAGCTGGAAATTACCGCCCCATGCAAAGCAGAGCACACCACACCACACCAGTCACTTGGCAAACCTGGGCAGGCCGAATAGAATACACTAGAAGAGAATAGTTTTACACTAGCATACAACCTGTGTTCTACTTGGATAAAATAAATAAAAGGGGGGGAATCTTACCTGTGTTTGGAAATGAAAAGATATCTCAACGCGGTTCTTCTCGTTCAACACACGCGCCGCATCTTGTCTGACTACCAGAAGGGTCTTCTGGAGATCTCTGTAGTGCCGCGCCAACACAATGTTCTCTTTCAGTGCCATCTTTAGTGCTTCCTATACGAACAACAAAAAGCAACACAAATGAACGTCTAGATTGAAATGAACATGGATATTCAGCTTCATAGCATATGCGTGATGAGAATTATTAACCACTTTAAGCCTATGTATATATTTTTTCTGCAAAACATATTTGGTGTAATGGGGGGGGGGGGGGGGGGGGGGGCGGAGGGGGCGGAGGGTACCAGTACAGAGCTGGCCCGGTCCGATAAGCATGACAGAATTGGCTTGGTGTGCTGGGGCTGATATTTTTTGGTGCCTGTACTGTATGTATGAGGCCATAGTAAAGCCTGCATGGCAAAAGCAAGCTGCCACAACGTACAGCAGAATGAATAAGTGCTGAGGCAGCATGATGTACAATATGGCTGTCAAGACACATAATGAGTGATCAAATGTATAGATCAATGTGTCCATGACTCTACAGCAATACATGCCATAATGGAGAGATACAGAGGGAAAGGATTTTTGCATGCTCGAGGGATCTGAGAGTCAATGCAGAAAATAATGGTATAGTATAGTAACGGCATGGGAGGGGGGGGGGGGGAACAATGTCATTTTGATCTTTAATACGGTCATACCAATTCCAAAGCATGTTCTTGGCTAAAAGAGGCAAACAACAGCGGGCTCTATTTAAGGAAATCAAGTAAATAACATGTATACGAGGGAGTGTCTCGCTCTGCATGTCCGCCTTTCATCTGCACATCCCCTTCCCAAAGATTGGATGTGCGGCTAGTGAATATCTCAACTCTACCTGCAGACATAATGAAGTGTGTCTCTGCAGTAAAACAGAACAGCACTAAAGTGATGAGTTTAACCCAGCAGAAAGAGGGGCTGTAAACATGACAAATGCCTGCTATTGATTTCAGGTTTAATTACTCCATGCAGCACTGACAAAGCCCATCTGATGCTGTTGTGAAGTGTAAATGGAACAAATTACACTTCATTGCCCATAAGAAACTGATAGCGTCGGCAGTTTGCATTGTTTACTTTGTCCTCGCCAAACGACAGGCCCTGATCAAATTAACAAATGGCCATGTGTCTGAAAGCAGACACCTTTGGAGAGGGTGTTGTAGGGATTAGAGATGACCAGAGATTGTGTTGGACCAACAGGTCACCTGATTCCATCTCACAGAACACAATATTGGTGTCTTTCCGAAGGCATCTTCAGAGAGTAACTGACTTGAGCAGGTGTTAAAAAGCGACTACACAATCTGGTACACATTGCATTAAACGTGCCCACACAGATGCATCATGTACTGTCTGTACTCGCAATCTCGCACACAGAAACATACTCTCTAACTCACGCACGCACCCACGCGCATGTGGCATGTGTACACGCACGCACGCACACACACGCACACACACACACACACACACACACACACACACACACACACACACACACACACACACACACACACACACACACACACACACACACACACACACACACACACACACACACACACACACACACACACACACACACAAAGCCATTAGTAATACTAATCAATTATATCTGACACTCACAACTGAAGAATTAACATTTCTGGAAAAGGAGGTGGGGTTGTAACCTACAGGGGTTTATGGAAGTGTGTCCTATGCAGTCAGCAATTTTATATGGAATCTTGTATCTGAAATTGTCTGGCCATTCCACTTCATGCACGATGATTTCCGAACAGTTAGTCCATCTTATTATGTTATGCTAATGCAGACATTATATGTGCTTTATATTGAACGCGCGCATTGATCAAAGTAACCAATTTCCCTAGAAGTTAACACTCTCTCGCTCTCTCTCTCTCTCTCTCTCTCTCTCTCTCTGATCTTTTTATTTTGGTGAGGTGCATTGTTGTTTTCCATTTTATTCTGTCAAGTGAAAAGACTAAACCCCTTTTTGCATGGGTGACTTTTATCTGGCTAATGGGAGTTGTGTCTATGAGGAAGACTTCTAATTCTTAAATTGTCTCACGCCAACAACTTCTTTAAAGTTGCTGCACTTGGATGCATGGCAGCTTAAGCTCCATTGCCTTTTCTTGTTTTGAACTAATGCATTCTTGATCACCGTTTAATGAAACTATATACCACATGGCGATTTCACATTAGATAAGCCATGTGAAACCCCCATCAGCAAAGAAGCTCTGGCTGGGGCTGATAATCCTGCAGATGAAAACCTTACAATAAATAGGGGATTCTATTACAAAAGGACCATTTAAATATATGCTGCTTCGTGCACCGCAAACTGCAATGTTTATACAGGCAAATATTTGTGAGGTGACTAAAAAACAAACGAAAAATGATGTTTTTTCTTATATTATTGAGGGTTGAAGCTTGCATTGAAATTCCGATTTTAAATCCAGGCCTTCAGGTCACCAAATGGGCCAAGCACCCACCACGCATCATCAAATCTGACCAGAAAAAAGCCTATAAGAACAGTGAGTTGTCATTTGGGAAAAAGCACTTAAACAAGATTGACCATGGCTTGTAATTTTAATTGCTTGCTTCTCTTTTCTCTTCCCAGAAAGAAAACGGCATTTTCTTCTTAAGAAAGGGATTGTGACCTGTAATTCGGTTACGCTAATCCACAAATAAACAATAAGATTTCTCTCCAGCTTGCCTTTGCCAGTGTTTGGCACATGGGCCTTATACACAAAAAGTACAGCATGACAGTTTTCCCCCCGTACCATGTCACGTTCACAAAAAGAGTTGGGATGATATTTCAGTCACAGTAGCATTGTGGTTATACCTTGGTGTCTTCCATTTTCTTTTGTCTCGCTGCCAAATGAGTAGTATGTGTCTTAATGGATTGTTGCGTCCGTTGTTGGTAGTCGTTAATATCAGACTGCAAGGTGTTCATTATGAGGGTAGCTGATTGGTTTTCAAATTCCACAGTATCAAGCACATTTCTGAAAGCAGAAAAGAAAAGTGAATGCTTCTCGACGTCATTTTAAAAATATAATAACAATACAGTGACAAAAAATGATGGAATAATGGAATATATTAACGTGTTCTCAGATGTGTTATTATCATGAAAGTTTGATGTGCTATATCAGTGGTTTTCAACCCTTTTCATATCAAGGCCCATTATTTCTTGGACATTTGAGCCATGGACCATTTAATTTAGCATCTCAGACCCTAAACTTTGAATATCTCGATTAAAATGAAAAAATAAAATCTACATTCTCTAATTGTGTAAACTTCTTGTAAATAATAAGTAATGCAGATCGATGTTTAACAAATGTTACTCTTGAGATTGATCTGTACTGTACATAGTTTTCATATAATGATCCACTGTATTTGTTGTATAGTTAATTGAAGAATGTGTATTCATTGTTATAAGCTTATAGACATGTGATCACTCAATCAAATGAGCTCACCACCTGCTGCTATGGGTCTCATCCCTATTAACGAGGGCGACTGTGATTGGTCATTGTGTATCTATGTGTGTGTATATAGCTGTGTGGCTACCTATTATCAGCAGATGCCTGAAGAAGGTCTTTGGCCGAAACGTTGCCTATGAATAAAGTTTGTAATTCAAGTGCAGACGGAGTGCGGGCCTTTGTGCACTTTATGTGCATTTGTCTGACTCTTGAGAGTCAGAAAACACAAGAGTTAAAGATCTAAAAGGGACCATTTGTTTACCAACTTTCCATCTTTTATAGCCATGGGAACCACCTGGAATCCCCTCAAGGACCACTGGTTGAAAAATCACTGTGCTTATGGATTCTTACTGAAGTTCATCTATGATTTCTGGCATTGCTGCAGCTGTTTTTTCCATGTTATCTGATGCAGCTCTATACTCTGTGGACCTGTTTGACAGGCTACTGATCCTGCTCAGAGTCTGGTCATATCTCTTTATTGTTGCTCTCTGTAACTCCTGCAGTACACAAAGAATAGGATTCACGTTAAGATATTCTACACACCTTGGTTGCACCAAATGTTCACACACAGCGCAAAACTGTTTGCCCAACAACAAAATGACCGACTGGCTTTTCACTGAACAAACCTGACATTATCATTGCTTTTTTTGCAACCCATAGCATTGCCTGATTTACCTTGACAGCAGTCAGCTGGTCAAATTTGAGTCTTTTCTCATTCTCAAGGCTGTCTGATATGGTCCTGTGCTCAGACTGGATTTTGTGCACTTTCTCTGTCAAAGCCTTGATTTTCTGAAAGAGACATAATATGCAATTAATTTTTTTGTACATGCAACTGTTTCTTTTTATCTGAGTGTGTGTGTTTTCAAAATACCTAGAAGAACACGACACATTTTTGTACCTGAGATTTATCATTGTAAAGTTTCCGCAGTGCCTCGATTTCCGTCTCCAGGTCTTTCATAGCCGAGGATACATCTTCAAATTCCTTCTGAAGTTCTTGATTGGTGAGCTCCAAATTTAATCGCTCTTGGTGTAACTCTTCAGTGATCGTTGCAGATTGACTCTGATGTGAAGAACATTATATGCATATATACATCTCGTATAAAGCCTTATTATTTTCATTGGTTACATTTATAATTCAATTATACGCTGTTGTTTTATTTCTGTAGTGACTCAAGTAGCAGTAGTTTACCTTAAGCATTGCCGCGCGTTTCACCTCACCCGTCAGCTCTGTTTTCAGGCTTCCTGTCACTTTCTGCAGCATCCGAGCATTTCAGTAGGGAAGACAAGTCACTCCATAGTATTTAACCACTGAAACCGTATATACTTTGTTGTCTGGGGTCCCCAGGGGTCTATTGGCCCCCTCCTTTTCCCCCTCTATACCAAATATCTTTGGGAAAAATCACCAATCTACAAGCTCACAACTAACACCAGGGACATGCAGAGAGTGTTAGAGGGGCATGGGGCTGAAATCCCGTAGGAGGGCACTTTTGGACAAAAATAGCGAAAATAGCAGATCTACAAGCTCACGCTCAAGCTTGAGAACTTGTAGATCAGCTATTCTCGGGGCGCAACCCAGCACTCTTTAGCTAGTGGAGATGCTGTGTACAACATGGACTTCTAAACAAATTTGTTCAACGGAAAATACTGTGTTCAATTTCAGGAGACTTCGGGGGGAAAAAAAGCAATTCTCCACATTGCAATGCATGACTGTGTGCATGTCCATTACAACATGCCCATAACAGGGATGCTAGGGTTACAGTGGCTAATAATGTACACAGCATAGTTGCGAATGCAATGAACACTAACTATGAGACCTAAAGCAGAACATGTCTGTCTGTCTGTGTGTCACGCTGTAACACCACCCGCCCGCCACCAGAGGGCGCAGCTGTATCACACACACAAAACACACACACACACACACACACACACACACACACACACACACACACACACACACACACACACCCCCCCCACACACACACACACACACACAAACTTAACTTTAAAAAAAACGGGTGTGTATGTTTCCACTAACCCTGGCCTTCTGTTCGTCCATGAAGGTGAGCTGCTCCTGCTCCTCTCTCCTGGTCTTGATGGCACCATGCTGGGCTGCAACCTGGGTCAGTTCATCTTTGGCGCGGTCCCTCTGCTCTTCACTCTCACAGATCTCTTGAAGCATGGCCTTCTTGTCCATAACATTCTGCCTCACCGTTTCTTCACTATATAGACACAGAAATGCAGATGCACACGAGCGAGTAAATATACCCAGAAATGACCTTGCAACAAATGAAAATGACTATAATCCAGTTGATGGAACGCGACTTTGCTATTGCTGCTCATGTCTTGTACTCTGGGAATGAGTTTCATTTGAAATTGTAGAGACACGAGTATTCTGAAGATCGATACCCATTTCACCTTTTGATAATATGTAATTGTGATGTATTTTCACGGTGAAATGATTCTGCCAGAGTACATGTTTCATGTGGTTGCAGTGGTCTCATTTTCAAAGTGATTATCTATACCTCTTGGACATTTTCAGCTTGTAGTCTTGGACTTCTCGCTCGTACTCTCTGCTGTCCTCTTGGAGTGCCATTAGTGCTTTGTGTTTGCAATGGAACTCCTCTTTTAAGCGAAACACCTGTTCCTCCCCATCCAGCTTCTGGAAACAAGGAACAAGTTAAAGTTAGAGTATCAATGCAATTGTGACAACAACAGCAAGGCTGACTGGATTCTGTGTCGACTAATAGCATTCATCTCCGGCTTGATACCTGTGTTGCATGATTGTCATTCCTAGCTCTCTCTGCACTCCATTTCCTTATATTGCAACTATCTACAGTATTAACAAAACCTCAGTGTGTGTGTGTGTGTGTGTGGGGGGGGGGGGGGGGGGGAGACTCCCATCCAGGACAGGCTTCAAACGTGCGTCTGAAGGAGGAGTCTGAGGAGACTTTATATTATATGATAGATAATAGATATTATATGACTGTATAAGTTGCAATATTTTCTAACAAGTATAATATATCTTTACAATACGGCTAAAAGGTTATATGAGATTACTTACAGCTTTTGTAATGGTTTCTTGTAACTTAGTTAGCCGCTCATTCAACACGGCTGTCTTTCGGACTTCTCCCTCTATTTCAATATTCAGTTTCAAGACCTATACAGTAAAAAAAAAAGCCAGAAAGGTGAATTAGACTAGTGCTGTCAGCTGTGTGAAGTCAAGCATTGTGTGTGTATTCAAGCATATTGCAGCACACTGTATCAGTTACCCGGTCACTCAGAGATGTCTCGCTCGCCTCCATTTCAGGAATATGCTCCAATATGGCTGCACACTGCTTTTTCTTATGAGCAGCCAGTTGTTCGGCATCCTTCTTGTTGGTACACTGAACTTCCAAATGTGCCTTCGACTGATTTAGCTCTTTTCTGGAAATAAAAGGAAAAACAAAATAGAAAAAGACACATCATGACCATGTGTGTACATGTACCACCATGTGCATATGATGATGATGTAACTATATGGCTTATGCTTCACAGGGGATGCTTTTTTAATACCTTCCAATTATTTGGCTTCTTTGATGGTGATGCCCTTTTGTTTCCATTCATGAAGTAGACCCTTTGATACTCACCGTTTTTCAGCCAGCTGATTCCCGAGGTCCTTCATTACTGACTCCATTGATCTCCTTTTATTGTCCGCCTTTTGTTCATTCTCCTTTAACTCCTCCTCGGCCAAATGCAGATACTTGTGTGTTCTCGTGCTCATTTCATCAGCCTAAAACAAACCGTACATATTGGTATTGACTTTATAAACACACAGCGCAGTGGTCTAATCATGCCCTAGCTGTTAAAAGGAAGTGCTGTGACTCCCATGGCGGTATGCATCAGTGAGGCCATCAGATAAAAAGGGGTTAAAACATATGTATAATCGGTATGTATCGGTAAAGTATGGTCTCACAAAGCAGTCCTTGCTGAGAGAAGTGGCGAAGACATAAAATAAAATAAAGTTTAGAAACGTGATGCAGTGTTTAAAAATTGTTTGTGTATGGCATATTTATGGTGTTGACACAATATGCAATTATTCTTTATCGTAAGGTACAGATTTGTGCACGCATCGGATCCGAGCATTAGTCTACTACTGTACCCTTGCTCTTAGAGCAATTGTATGATGATTGTATTTTGGTAAACAGTGTCAGTAAACACATTTTGCCATAAATTATAATTTATGAGTAAAGCAATATCATAAATAGAACTTTTCTGTGCATACACCTTCATTTGATTGCTATAGAGTTTATCGGTCTGTCTGCCGTTAACAATTAGTTTGTTTTATTGACAGTTGAAGGAAACAGATAGCCTACATACTGTACAATGGATACTATATGCTGTATGTACTGTACCACCATTGCATGAGCTTCAAACCCATGTAAACAGCAAGCGGATGGTTTCCCAGGAGAGTGAATTAGTTCCCTTTCTCACCAAATTATCCTAGTGTCTAGTACATTTACACAACAGTATAAATGGTTGTGATTTTAAAAACAGACGGTGAGAGCCACTGTTATGCAATGATGTTAGTTGTCAACATTGAGTTGAAAGGTAGGGTTATTTGTGATGTTTTTTAGTTAAAACAAAAAGTTTAAAGCTTAAAGCTCTATATTCTGATAGTAATCATTGTTACAGTAGTCCCCCATCTCTCCAGCTCTTCAATAAACAGATTTTTTTTCTCCAGATGGGTTGATAATTTCAGCCAATAATGAGAGACTATACTTCATAAACTTCATTTATTTTATAGTGTTCCTGTTCCAATGTTGTCTGTTCATTTCATTGTGTAATTACTTCCAATGTCACTTATTTATCCTATCCTGTATGAGTTTGCTCTTCTGATAAAATTGATATCTTGACGAAAACATTCTGTTAACTAAAGAGCTGGAGAGCTGGGAAGAACGCTCACACTCTATCTTTTATAAAATTGTGTTGCAGATTAAAGGTATATTCATTGATTTCACTCAAAAAACCTTAGGTTTCGTTTTTGGCCTGGGACCCAGCCTTTCGTCCAATCAGGATAGAGAGTCAAAAACGAAACCTAAGGTTTTTTGACCCCCAGGGGTTAACTGGGGACAGGGAGGAACTCCTTATATGGTCAGCACACTCTATAGTAGGGAGGATTATCACAACAAAACAAAGAAATAAGTGATATTTGAATTAAGTGAAATCACTGAATATACCTTTAAACATTTTCATAGATTTCATAGATAGCTTAATTGAATCATCAGTGTTAATGTTTTTTGTTTCTTCCCCAGAATAAGTTCCTCCAAAATAAAAAACGTCTGAGTTTCTGAGGCTAAGTTCCTCCTATCACACAAAGATTTGGCGACCCCCTTGTAGTATCTCTGACTCTGAGGACCACCTAGTCTTAGGGGTACCAGACCTTGTTGAAGACCCTTGCTCTATAACAATGATATAGCTAGAGCTATTTAACACTTATTTTAACAAAACAACAATATATGTGTTTTGACTGCTAGTTTTCTCATCATCTTTTATAGGGGCATCACAATCCCTGTACGTTGTGTTTCAAAGCAATCGCTCCCCAACACACTCACACTCATTGACACACATTTCTTATCAAGAGCGTTGTCTATAGACTATACCTCTATTTGGGCAGTGCTCATTTGGTTCAGGGCCTCAACCTCCAGCTCTAGCTTTTCTTTAACAGCAGGACCATGTTTTTTGACAACGCTGATGTCCTCATGTAAGCGCCGGTTCAGAAGCTCCATATGCTCCACTTTCTCCTGCACTTGCTCAAGCTTCTCTTTTCTCCGTTTCAGGTGCCACTTGAGCTCAGCGATGTCTCTGGTGCAAGCCTCGTGCTCTAAACAAATGCAAAGATATATTAATTATATAAAATAATGGGAAAGTTACAATAATACAGAAGAGCTGTTTGGAGAGGGTATAAACCTTTTTGGACTACAAGAGGGTACTCCTGTTGCTTCCATAACGAAAAACTGTCAACTTTACTCTCCAAAGCTCTCTTGGTTCTCTTCTCCCTTTGAAGAGCCTCCTCTGCATCCTGACGATCAGCCTCCAGACGCTCAATCAGATACAGAACTTCCACCAGTACATCTGTTGTTTCCTTGCGTAGCGGGGGCAATGGGCCGCTGTCTGTGGGAGAGATTGCCAACATGAAGATTCTCGCACTTGAGTGTTTATGTATGATCAAATCATTATTAACCTAAAAGGATGTTGTGTGAAACTGTTTTAGAGATATATATACGGTATACAGGAAATCTGAGAAAAAGAAGAAGAAAGAAAATGGGCTCTTATTTTCAATATGCATGTGTGCATGGTGAGTTCTGTCCATGTCAGCCTCAAACAGCCTCATACAATTAAATACGTTATTTCACCTCTCGCACCGAGTCCAATGCCTTCGATGAACAACTCTGTAGTTACAAGGGATTTGATATCGGAGTCATGTGACTGAAACCTGGTTAAAGAAAAATGTAAGAACCTTAGATATGGATATTATGCATAGGGTTAGTAATGACAATTAGGGAAAAAAGTAACTGTAATGACAATTGGACAAAATGACAAAAAGGAGGTGAAACTTAATTCACCTTAAATGTTTGCGGTATGGCTGTTTCTCATGTGGCTGGAGATTTCCAGACTGGAGGAAAACAAACAAAAGGATGGGGCAAACACATACAATAGTGCTCCATTTTCGTCACTGCTAAACCCCTTACCCCTAAACTTCTTTGCTTTTTTTTTTTTTTACTATTTTGCTAAACATTTTTGAATAGTTAAAATGGCCAGTCTACAAGCTCACAATGTGTCAACGTAGATTGGCTAGTTGAACTATTCAAAAATGTTTTTAAAAATAGTAAAAAAGGGCAAAGAAGTTTAGGGATAAGGGGTTTAGCGTTGACGAAAATGGAGCCCTTTTGTTCCTCCAGGTAGATTAGCTTATTATACTTGTAACGTATCAGATGTTTGATCACTACCAGTAGTGGACAGTAGCGACAGTAGTAAGTACATTTACTTGAATACTGTACATTTTTGGAATATTTAAAACAGTTGTATTTTGCAAGCTGATGACTCTCGCTCCGCTACATTTAAAATATGGTAATTTTGACTCCACTACACTTCTAGGAAGGGACTCTTAGGACTGAAACTTGTATATAACATATACTGTATTATGAATGAACCACTTAAGCCATATTCCAAAAGAGCAGAGCACACTGTGAGCTTATAGATTTGTTATTTTGACAATTTTTGTCATTTTCTGAAAATGCCTGAAAGTTTGTAAACATTTCCGAAAATGTAATGTGTGCTTTTGAATACTTAATAGATATACTTTGTCCACACTGATCACATCTGACACCAGCCGTTTACCTGTTGACACCAATTCTCCACCTTGCTCTTCAGCTCCTGGATGTGGAAAATAGCTTTGTTGACACATGGCGAGGGGGTGTTAACCAAGGCACATCTGCGACGTCTGCCGGGGCAGACGGCTTGAAAATCTTCTTGATCTTGGGAGATGCACAACACTGACAACTGAATTTCAAATATATCACTTGGAGACATTTATTTTGAGCGATGCAAGTCAACAGTTTACAGCCTCTCCGGTATGGCAGAGGAAATACAGTATATGTACTGGACTGAAATCTCTAGTAACTCACTGAATCAAATCAAAAGGGAAAAAAGACCGAATTTGAAATAATGACTACCGGTACACCTTTTCTGTGCTTTCAATTTTCTTTATATGTTTTAAAAAAGATTCAAGATGTTTATTGTCACCCAGATATAGTACATGCATTGTGGAAAAACTTAGGTTGGGGATGCTCCACAATACCCATAAATATAAAAACTAAATAAATCTAAATAAATTATCTATTAATAACATAATAATATCTTTCACCATATTGGAGTGAGAGAGTAGAATCTCAATCAACTAGTTTGAGAACCTTGAAGCAAACCCACAGGCAATATTCTTTGTGGTGAAAGGACGCCATCTGGCTGCCAAACGACAAGCAACACGCCAACAGACTATATATGCCACAGCCAGCCCATTCACAGCTACTTTGGACAGTTATAGGACATTTTGAATAAAGTGACAACCAATGTATTTTACAATTCTATTTACATACGCAAAGTCTTCGTAAATAAATGTAGAAACAAAATCAGATCATGTCATACTGTATGTGTATTGCTACCTAATTTTACTGTGTGTTTCTTGCCTTTATTTGACAGATACATAGCAGAGAGACTATGGAAATAAGGAGAGAGAGAGAGGGTAGTGGAGTGACATACAGAAAATGATTCGTCCTGACGGGAATCGAACCATGCAGGCCCAGGGACTTGATGCTACAGAGCCAATGTGGTACACGCCCGCCACTAACCATTTGGCTATCCGGTCACCCATGTCACATTTAATCATATGATGTATGATGCGTTTCATGTTATTCCATAAACTCCTCATGCACAGACAACATGAATGATACTATGTCTGCACCTCTGCACGATGCATAATATCATGCAAGAGTGGATCAGTGCTGGCAGTGTGAAGCTGACAGCAGTAGTTGATATTGACACCAAAATGTCAACAAGATACAAAATCTCCTGTGTTCTGCAGGATTTCACGACACAGTGTCATAATCACGGGCCTCTGTCTGACTGTATACAGTGCGCCCCCATGAGATGATGTGACTGTTTGCCTCAGTGTGCCTCTGCGCCCTCCCTTTCTCTGCTCCAACTATGACCCAACTGGGTCATATTATGTCGTGTGTCAGGTTCTATGCCAGTGTTATGTTTAAGTTCAGTTGTTGTGTTAGTTATTTTGTGAGTGTCCTCGTAAATTATATCGTCTTCAACTCTTCATCTTCTACGTTTGTTTGAGTTCCTGCACTTGGGTCCACTCCTAAGTTACACCAGTTCCTCACTGTTTGATAACATGACGTCACCCCGCTTGCGTGACGTCATCTAAAACTGAAGTATGTGCGGGTCTTAAAGGCTTTGGGTGCAGTGGGCCTTAAGGGCTATTCATAGTCTGGCTTTCGGTGAAAAGGTGACCACCGAAAACTACAACATGACAGTCACGCCACGGTGGTCACCGGTCACCTAGCCTCGGTACCAGGCTTTCACTTTGTTGGTGCAAAAATTGAAAGCCTGGAGGAACGCATTGGCCGCTCTGGTCTAAAAGTGGGAGTCAACCCTTCCGGGTGGGCGTCGCTCCAAATGATGTGACGTAGCGCTGCACTAGGGGGGAGAGGAGGGGCCGGGGGTGACGGACAGATCGATGAGATCCAATCAGGGTGCGCGTCAGGGTGCGCGTCAGGGTGCGCGTTTTTCTGAGCCGCGACCCTCCCTTTTGTGATGTATTCCCATGCTTTTGTTCTTGATTATTGTAAGTCGCTCTGGATTAAGAGCGTCTGCTAAATGCCTAAATTGTAAATTGTAAATTGTAAATTGTAAATTGTAAATTGTAAATTGTAAATTGTAAATTGTAAATTGTCCCATCTAGGCCAGAAATGTCTAGCGTTAGCTCAGGCTACCGGTCACCTAAAGGCTCATTCATAGTCTGGATTTTCGGTGGTGAGGTGACCAATGCTCCGGTGGTGAGGTGACCACCGGAGCTGAAATAACGTTGAGTAAAAACAGAGAGAAGCGCCCGGATGGTGGCGGTGGTTTGCTCTTCACCGCGGCTCGTGACGTCATGTTGTAGTTTGGTGGTCACCTAATCAACGAAAGTCCAGACTATGTTTAACACATATCTCTCTGTTTTTAGTAGGCTACTAACCACCGTTTTGTTAAAACAGAGAGATATATTCACCCCAACACAGAGGTGTGTTGGGGCGACATCATGTTGTAGTTTTTCCAACCACCACGGTGAGTAGGTGATCTCCTAAAAACTGTAGTATGCATGAGCCTTTAGGCTCACCTCATATTTTCTCACACACCAGCAACTATAATGGAAAAACGGTACAAACATGACAACCAATTAAGCTCAGCTAATCAGAGAAGCCGACAGGTCGGAGTTATAGCCAATCAGGGAAGCTGGTGCCTGCATGCTGCCAACACAACAAACACATTGACGCAGAGGCACAAACGTGATGTGAAGCTCGGCCAATAAGGTAAGTCCTCGGGTCGGGTTGACCAATCATGGAAGCTGGGTCCCACACCCCCAGACCGACCGATACAGACATTCACAGTTTTTCAGTCCTCAGAAATATAATAGAAAAGTATATATAAGTATCTCAGGAAATACTGTATAGGACACACATGCCAAGAGTGAGGCTGTTCAGACAGACGGTTACAGGTTTTGTGAATTTATAGATCTTCGCAAAAGGCGAGTAAAACATTTTGAGTCCACTGTATAATTTGAACAATTAGTTTACTGTGTATAGAGTAAAAAACTAAAAACTAAAAAAAGGGAACAAAAGTAGCCTAGGCTATACAGCATAATGCCCCTTTTGGAGTCCCTTGTGCAGTTCTCTGTTCATCTGCAGTATAAGGCATACATTTTATATCAACCTTATTATCCATGGCTGGTATCAATTATAAAACAATTATAGCCATTATAATAACCAGACAAAACCCTTGAGGGTCTGCAATAGGATATAGCCTGCTGCAAATCATTTTGATGATTATATTCTTTAAGTATTTATTTTGTTAATTCCATTTCAAGCAGGTGGCTTGAAAACACACACACACACACACACACACACACACACACACACACACACACACACACACACACACGAGAACGGTGAGCCACCACAACACATTCATGCAGGAGAAGACGACGGTAGGCTATCCGGAGAACTCGCCTACCAACTTAATTTACATTGCATTGAATTGAGAGAGAGAGAGAGAGAGAGAGAGAGAGAGAGAGAGAGAGAGAGAGAGAGGAGAGTTGTTTAGAGTTCACAGTAACACTAGGTATAGTAACAGTAACACTATAGAGAAAGTAGGAATGCTAAAAGTTTAAACACCAAAGTACCGAAACGATGTAATTCATTAATAAACAATTCCTGGTAGGCCTACTTTAACAATATTGGTATATGTATTCACATACTCACCAGAAAGACAGTGGGCTGGCAGGATGGGGTTCCTTTTGCCTTGCATCATCAAATCGAGTCACAACACAAGTATATGCATGCTCAAGCACGTGTACCAGTATACTGAATTACTGACGCAAACGCGCGCGCACGCACGCACGCACACACACACACACACACACACACACACACACACACACACACACGACAAAATCAAACAAACTATAGGCCTACACACTACACAGTCAGTAGTAACAAACACAATACAAACCTTGTAGATCATTTCCTTCTCTTGAAGGGAATCTAAGGGGTTCAACTTCAGGCATCGGGGTAACAATGTTGAATCATCAGTCAGTCAGCACCTCTGCAGGGGTCTCCTCCTCTCCTGGTAGGCTAGAATATTTAGAAAAAGAACATTTAAATTGTTAAACTGCAAGTCTGCAACCACAGAAATCTGAAATAAAACATAATCATTTTTAACATTGGCTATTTCATTACGTTGTCAGCTGTGTTGTTAGTTGTGGCCAAACTTGCCTCCCACGTTCTGGATGCTGTGAGCCAAGTTTGCGTTAAATTGCCAATGAAACTTTAATGAGTTGTGGTCGTTGTCATGGCAGAAAAGAAAGTGAGAGCAAAAAAAAGTTGCTGCTACTGTATCAACTTACTTGTGAAATGGCTCTTATGTGTTAATTATTATTATCCTTTACCCGAGAGCCGATTATCTGGCCGAAGTTAGGCCTATCCTCCTACTGCAAAGTTTGTCCCGGCTAATAAAGCAACAGTGGCAACAATGTATTGTGTCTCGCGACCGTTGAGTTAACGTGCTGTCAATCTCCACTCAGCATTATGCTGCGGTTGCCTAGCAACAAGCAGGTTCAGAGTGAAAGTCGGGGCTGCATTCAAGACTAATGACTAGAGAACAGTAAATTCACTTTCTGTTCAGCTGAGCCAGCTGCACGGGTGAACCGAACCTTTGTCATTGTGTGTTGCACAATTAACTTTGACACATAGCCTACATTCAATAGGCCTACGTTTATAAGTAGCCTACACTGTAGGCACAGCAGGTTTATACAGACAAAGACAAGACAAGATTAATGTCAGAGGCATGTGAAAAGCCTATAATGGAAATCCACATAAAAAAGAAAAACTTTGCAGGCGTTACACAACATGGGTATTTTATTTGGATCGCAAATAGAGCAGCTATATTGCTCTATAGGCTATATTATAGCCCTGAAGACAATGCACGTTAATTTGATATTGGTAATAGTCTTGAAATGAATTCTAGATAATTGGGAGAGTTGCTCACTGAAAATGATTGATCTATCAAAAAGAAAAGAAAAAATAGCATAGGCCCAACACTAGATTAATTAATTACCACTTTCAGACAGCGTTAATCTCCTTTGTTCTCACAGCAAAACATATGCAGCAGGATTTGGATTAGAGACAATAAAGTATAATACAAATACAAATCGTGAGAGGCAAAACTGTGTTGAGTTGAGTCAGTGCAGTCAGTGCACAGTGTGGAGGTGTGTAGCCCCCCCCCCCCCCCCCCCCCTCAAGTAAAATGTGTATCCTAGTACCAGCCAGAAGAGTAGACAAAAACTGACGCAAGTGAAGAGATTCCGCATTACGTCATCGCAGAGGCCACATACTCGCTGGACTGCTCTAGTCTAGTGCGCTGCTGCTACGCCGCTCCACGAACATTTCCTACAACACCATCGTTGTGTTGCAATTGGCGTAGAGTAGTAGGCTACTGTGGTGATACTGTCTGTACAGTGGAGTGGTGAGATGAGCGTCTCGTGCAACGATGGACAATAGACCGCGAGTCGACATTCACGATATTGTACTATACTGTGTCTACTGGTGGATATGAAGTGACTCTCTGGCTGATTCCTGGATGTAAACAGTGATGTTGCATGACATGCCTCGACATTCTGGTAAGTCTCGTGCAAAGTGCGCTGCAGGCAGGCAGCTGATCGCGCTGGTATGGTCTGTAGTAGTGGAGCGACCATAAGCTACTTTATTACTCTAAAATTAGTTAACTAAACTGGCACGTTTTGACGTTGAAATGAGGGCAAATTGTCTTTATAAAAAAAATAAACAAACATGTATAATCCAGTGGGTCTGTTTTTCGCACTATAAAACCTTGTCGCTCAGATCGAGGTCCTATATTGCTGTCGTGTCGTGACAGGTGATGCTCTAGTCGTAACTGTCCACAGTCCATGCTTGCCTGTTGCCTTTCTTCTTAACAAATCTTTTATCCTGGAAGAAAAGCTAATTCGTTTGGTGCTGGAATTTTATGATGAGCTCCCACTGATTTGCGTGTTAATAGTCGAACATACAGACGATAACAATCCAAAATCATCAGTATAAAATATGTATAATCACGAGTTAATTTCTTGAATTTCATATTGCTATAATAATTGCATATTTCAGTTATCTGTTATTTGGCACTGCATATGCATATAATACTTAGGCTAGTATTTCCAACAGGAAATCACATCACATTATAAAATGCCATACGGTATAGCCTAATAATACATAGTCAACTCAACAATCATACAGATGTGTCAGTCCTGTCGACAACAACACACACAACACACGTTTGGTTCCCAAGTTCCCAAGCCCCCCTGCTTACTAGGCGACACTACAGAGGGCCCACTATAGCAGACATCACAGGCTGGTACCAGAGGGCTTTAGTGTGCTACACTTGACTGTTTAGCCTATGAAGCATTAAAACACTCGTTTTATTGCCTTTGCATTTATAATGGCCATTCCACTGTAGTTCAGCTTAAGTTTTTGTATTCTCTCGCTGTTACAGGTTGGAAATCAGATGCCAATCGTTCATGCTCCCATGATGTAAAAATAACACTGGCCAATCAGTTGGGGGCAAATACATGAACAGCTGCAATGTACTGTATGTTGCACAGCTTACGTTATGAGTCAGCTATGCCAGCAAAGTACAAATCACAAGTCAAGCAACTGTTCACATTTGGAAATTCTGGACTATTGATGTACTGTATATGACTAACAAATCCAAGTAGTTCAAGGGAAGCACTGTGCCTTGTCTTGTGTTTTCTTTGTTCAGTTTCGAAAATAGACTTATAACATAAATAACTCACTAATAAGGGAACGGTGCTTATGCTTGTCTTAAACACAGCTTAGCATCTGGCCGTCCGACACAGTTCTTTTTTGGAAATAGATGATAAGTAGGGTCATTGCCGAAAGAGTCTTTGGCTTAGTTTTGGCAGAGCGCTACAATCATCTACAGTGTTTATGGTATACAAATGATTTGCTCTTTTAAGGGCAGTTATTTTCTAATGCTTGCCAGTCTTTGACAGTGGCACAGAGCAAGAGTAATGTTTGTTGGGCTGATGCCAAAGTGAGAGGTTTGGGGGCTGCAACTGGAGAGCCAGCTAGAGCTGTACAGGAATGTGTAGCCTTCTCATTTGTAGTTAAAGATAGAGGCAGCGCAGGCTCACAGTTTCTAATTTCAGATTCCCTGAGCCAGTCCCATCCATTTGGGCAGCTTTTGTTGTTATGTCTCCTGGTTAGACGGGGATTTATACTGTGTGTATAGTTGTTTTTATAAGAAGGACATGCCTTTGTGATAAGCGCACAGAGAAGAGGAATGCGACCATGGTACTTTCTGAAGGGTATGTTGATTGCCTCTTGCGATTGGTATTTTTATTTAATTATTGTGGGTTTTTTATATCTATGTTCTGTTGGATGTAATAATAACATGTATCAGTCTCGTGTATATCGTCCGGAAATTCACACCAGACAGCACATATTTTACGTGTGATGTGCGTCGGATATCGGTGTTAACAATAAAGCAGTGTACAATGCAATACAAGTTTTCTCACCGCAAGAAAGATAGACAGATCATGCTGTCTATGCATTTACCATAGCAATTCATCAGAAGTGAAGTAAGACAGCATTAATCAAAGTCACTCATCCTAACATTTAGTGTGTAGCCTACACATGCATGCTCAGTTCACTACACACTCATTTTCAATTATTATTATTATTCAATTATTATTTAACAGGAACACAGGGGAAGAACCAAATGCAGATGTCAGAGCAGGTGCAATTCAAAGGATTTACAGTAGGCTATGCCTAAAACAGGCAGTACAAGGCTTACAGAATGGTGAGGCAGGCAGTAGTCAAAACCAGAAAAGTAGTCCCAACACAGGCAAAGACATCCAAGTCCAAATAACAGGCAAAACGTAATAAAACGCAGGTCAGGCACGGCAGGCAGAACTGCTTCCAGAGACGGGACTCAGGTAACCAGAAACATGGAATACAATACAGATGCATTGACAATTTGGCAGGGACCAGCGGAAGTTGGTCCCTGCCAAAGTTGGTATAGCTATTGACTGAGGGCTTAATTAGGAAAAGAGGTGCAGGTGGGGAAGCTCAGGTGACTGCAGGGTTGATAAGAAGAGTGGGAACAGTGTGCTGATGGGTGGGGCGGTCAGGTGAGGTGACGGGCAAATGAGGGAAAGTCCGAGGGCATCTGGCAGAGAAGTATGGAATAGCAGGAAACATCAGGCTCAGGTAGACGGCCTGCAGGGGCATGCAGGGCACAGGAGCGCTGTTGACCCGGGATGCAGCACCAACGTCTGGAGAGCAACCTGGACGCGGAGCAGTCTGAAGGGCTAGAGCTGTTCTGGACAACCTGACAACAGGCAACATAGGCAGAGCAGCTCTGGTGGACTGGCAGGAAGAATGAGTGTAGGACCGTCGTCAGGAAGATAATAATCAGCTGTGCGGACACACTGGAGGATTGGCAGGAGGATGGCCAGACAAGCAGAGCCACTCTGGGGGATTACCTGGGCCGGCCGGCAACATTGCATGGGTTGAAACCACTCTGTCTGGAGGCCGCTGGCATAGGCTGCTGCGCCGCTCTGGGAAGAAAACTGGGCCGTTCTGGAGGTCGGCAACATGGTGGTGCTAGGTTTAGCTAGGACATCTTCACTTGTCTTGCGTCGTGGGTTATATTGCACATCGCTGAATCACAACATTTGGTGACGTGGAAGACGTGGAAGACGTTATGGACAGCTATAGCCTATGACTCATTTGTGGGGTATTTCAAGGCACCCTTAACATTTAAGCGTGCGTCAGTGTTGACGTTTGTGGGTGAACAGTCAGGAGGGATGGTGGGTAGTGGGAGCAGAATGCGGTGGTTGCCAGTTAAAATGATTAAATATCTTAATATTGCAATTAAATTCCCGATTCAATCTTTTAAAGTCAAGCTTCAATTCTGTTTACTGTTAACAGTATAACGGCCCCAATATTAGATACTGTGTTAACATACATTGATATTTAAAGGACCATACTGATGTTATTGCATGTTTAGGCCAGGTTTAATATACAGTAGTATAGTAAAACTCAAAAGGTCTTCCGTTATGAACTCATAGCCGCCCACACCTCTGCCAAATCTCTGCACCAACCAGTTGTGGCAGTACATTTTCTGAAATGCTTTTTTCATTTGATTAATCAGGATTCATTAATCAGTATGAGACCTCCACCTGAATTGGATATTGGTGGTATACCTATAGAAGGAGAAAGAAAACATGTTATTTCTCAGTGCCTGTGCCTGGTTCTGATATGCTAATATTGTTCAAAAATGACCATACAGTACCTTGCCCTTTGAGTGTGACATTTGTGGAATGGCATGAAATGCAATTTGTACAGCACACAAAAATGTCTGTGTGTCGTTTCATAATATCTGCATCTACCACTAAATAGCTTAATCTATTTCAGTTATTCATATATAAATACCACGATAACAGTACTTAGAATGCCAAGCCATTTATTTAACAGTTGCCCAAGCATCTGTATACTATGCAATATAATGCCACAATGCACAATCTCAACCGAAAATATCTCTCGTGGAAGTCAAAGAAGTTCTCTTCAAACTTCTCCCTGCAAATTCCCTGTAATGGGGGGGGGGGGATCTAGCGCTGTGTTTTTAGGAATGGAGTGACTGGGTTCTTTGCTACTATGGCAACAAACCACATGACTAGGTGTATTAGATTGCCTTGGACACTGTGCAGTGAGGCGTGGTGTGGAGCATTCATCCTGCCAGTCTGCCCCTTTGAAAGTCTTGTCCTTGTCTTACTCAAGTTTTTTCTGTGACACCCCATGAGTCGGGACTGCATGGCTCTTTAGATTCTCGCATTAGATTAAAAGATATTCAGCCAAGTAAAAAAGAAAGAAAGAAAAACAGGAAGAGAAAAAAAAAAACAGATTAGTGCGAACAGTGAAAATATGTGACGTGTAATGACTTATCAATAAAGCTACAACCCGGAACGCTATTTTTTTTTAAAAAGATGCATGGTCTCTTTACTATCTTAAATGCGCCAAGTCTCTGTACATATACTGTACATAGTGTGTACGTACGTCTGTAATCCACGCAACTCGAGAACCGTTCGCCCCACCAACTTCAAAATCGACACACGCGTTCCACACCCCCACAGGGAGTGCAGTGCCCGGTGTCGAGTCGGTCAGACTCACGGTTGTCCAGAACCCGCGCAAAAACCTCTGCCCGGGTTCTGGACCTGATCACCTCCATACAGTTTATGGAGCTGGCCTGTTCTGACATCACAACAATTCATACCGTATTATTTGTTTATTATTTTTCTGCATAGACTCCATATTTGGGCATGCCCTGACCAATAACCCCATATATGGGCATAACAGGGACACAGACATAATTACTGGGTGGGGCATGCATTTAGTTTAATTGAAAAAGTTAGAACTGGTTGACAAATAGTACTACCTGAAGCTCATAAGCATGCCCTGCCCAAGCGGAGACTCTCTTGCTAGAGCAGTATGAAGTTTATTGGTCATATGCGGGAGAATCCCGGGTAGGACATCAGAAGTAACCTGTGTTGTTTTTGGCAGCAAATTTAGATTTTAGTTTTAGTCACATTTTAGTAACCTGGAATGCTTAGTTTTAGTTGACTAAATGTCATACGATTTTAGTCGACTAAATCTACATTTATTTTTGTCGACTAAAATGTATTTTGGTGGGCGTTGATGCCGTCATAATGACTGTTTTTACACAAATAGACGATCTACGGCACTGCCACGCGTTGTGAGCTTGTAGATCTGCTATTTTCAGCATGCAACCAAGTGTAAAATGACTTATACGGGATCTCTTGTGGGTGAACTATCCCTTTAAGCCAGATTCTATACTTACGTAGTTGTGCATCGGTGTCATGCACCGAAAATACTAGATCTATACAAGTTTGAGCTTGTAGATCTACAAGCTTTGAGCTTGTAGATCGGCTGTTTTCGGTGCACGTACACACGTACACAACTAGTATAACCCATTTCGACCTGAGGACGATTCTACAAATCGAAAACCTATGTTTCTATGTCAGTGGTGATCAATCTATTTCATGTCAAGGACCCCCAGAATTATCTGTATTTGGCCGCCGACCCCCATCTGAAAATATGTAGTTCCAGGGAATTTGAGTTAAAAAACAAATTCAAAGATTTGAATATATATAAGAATATTCAAAAATAGCAGACCTACAAGCTGGTACGAGCTTGTAGATCTGCTATTTTTCAATAGCTAAAGTGTAACATAACCCATTCTGGGCGGGAACCCCTTTTGGTGTTAGCATCATGTTATGCTTTAGCTATTGAAAAATAGCAGATCTACAAGCTCATATCGCGCCACCGAGTGGCGCGATACGAGCTTGCAGGTCTGCTATTTTTGAAAAATCGAAGAACGACTGACATTTTTAGAATCTGATCTCAGGTCAGAATGGGTTAATGCTCCAAAACACCAAAAGGGGGTTCCCGCGCCCAGAATGGGATAATTCAAGCTTTACCAATAAAATCAGGGGTGCATAATAGACACTGACATCACTTTCTTTCTTCACTTCTTCTTCTTCTTCCCGAGCAGAATGATTGAAGGTTTCAGGAGGAGCAGTGACACCACCATGGCAGACAGAAGGCAACTGTTTGTCGAGATGAGTAAGTGTGCGCGGCCCTCGTCTCTGAAAGGACCACATTTCAATGTGATCGATGCTGGACAACGATGCTCATCGACCATAAAAGTGGCAAATCCTTTTCTTATAACCTCCATGGAAAGGGGAAAATCATGAACATGAACTGACCCCCCCCCCCCCACACACACACACACACTACCACCACCACTAGTGTCAGCCAAATTCATATCGTTGCTGTCGGGAGGAAACCTCATAAACTCCATTTTTGAGGTTTTAGATTTTTCTTGGCATAAATCTGCGCTATTGAACACCCTTTTACGTCTGTGTGTTGTTGCGAAAATATTGAACCAATGGAAAGTAGTAAAAAGTGCTTTGGACAAAACCTATTAACTCCATTGGACCCTCAAAATGTCCGCTAAAGCAACCAAACTCCACCACCTCTCCCCCTCTCATGGAAGTAATAGACAATATATGAAGTTACAACACCGACTTTGACGAGGCAGTATTGCTTTGTTTTTAAAAATGTAAGGTTTTCTTAATTTCTTGTAAAAATGTATATATTTTACATTTCCTGAAAAATGAACATTTGGGAGTTACGAGGTTTCCTCCCGACAGCAGAGATATATGAAACACTGTCTCAAACAGATGCATGCCTCCGATGTCACCGCTCAAATGCTTTCTCACTTATATGTCGATGCCACCTCTCAAATCCTTTCTCCCTATGTGTTCACATAGAGCGTGAAGCTATACATGTGTCTTCCATGGTTCCGCAATTTCTGTCAGCCGCTGTTCGTTTGTTCCCCACTTCCCGGGGACGTTCCCTCTCAGTATTGTTGTGTCACAATCATGTCTTCTTTTCTGCAGGGGCTCAAGAGTTGGATTCTATAAGACTGTCAACGTACAGAACAGCTTGCAAGCTGAGATTTGTTCAGAAGAAATGCAACCGTGAGTATACATGCCTGGCACTGGTGTTGTTGTTGGTTGTCGCGGCGGCAAGTTAACCCATTTTGCTACTGAAAAATAGCAGACCTACGAGCTTGTAGGTCTGCTATTTTTGAAAAATCGAAGAACGACTGACATAGAAACATAGCTTTTTCAGAAAACTGTCATTTTCAAACAGACATTTTTAGAATCGTCCTCAGGTCGAAATGGGTTAAGAGACATTGTCTTTCCCCGTTTGTCTCCCAGTACATTTAGTTGACATCTGGAATGTCATCGAGGCTTTCCGAGAAAATGGCCTCAACGGCATGGACCTCACCACGGAGTTCACGGTGGCTCGCCTAGAAGCGGTGCTGTCGACCATCTTCTACCAGCTGAACAAGCGCATGCCCACCACCCACCAGATCAACGTGGAACAGTGCATCAGCCTGCTGCTCAACTTCCTGCTGGCGGCCTATGACCCGTGAGTAAACATGTCATGTGACATGGTGCGCAGGGACGTGCACACATAGACATCAAAGGGGGGCTTCAGCCCCTGCCCTTTATATACCCGTCTGTAAAACAACAACAACTGACATGCGAATGTGTAGCGTTTACTACATGGTGAAAGAAATAGCAAATGCCACTCCTTTCCCATGCCATCCCATGCCGGAAGGCAGCATTCAGGAGAATTGTTTTTTTCCCCCTCCGAAGTCTCCTGAACTTGAACACTGTATTTTGGCGTTGAACTAATTTGTTTTCGAAATCCATGTTGTTACACCTGCATCTCCACTAGCTAAAGACTGCTGGGTTGCGCCCTGAAAATAGCTGATCTACAAGCTCTTGTAGATCTG
>NC_139709.1:34732040-34819540 GCF_964188405.1 Protomyctophum parallelum | reverse complement strand
GGGAATACATCACAAAAAAGCATTTATCATAAAACATGCGTAAGCTAAGAAAGTAACAGTGGAATATCTATATTATGAGACTATACATATAAACTATATATATATATACTACTAACTGGATGTTCCGGGGACCCCCCAGGGACCCCCACACGGAGTTGCACCACTCACTTCCCATGGGTGTGATTTTTTACAAAGTTTGGATGTGCAAAAAAAATAGTTCATAAGCTTCCACGATGAAACGGATCGGTTTAATATCCGGGGACGTCGCTGACGATTTGGTTTCCCTACTCGCATATTATTTGTGCTGCCCCCTGCTGACGAGAGCGCTGTGTTTCCTCATGCAGATCGGCTGCTTTTGCTGTTTGCGAGGATGGGCGTGCGTTAGTATGCGGTGGAGCCACGGAGGAAATTGTTATTCTGAGGTTCGGCTTGGCACTTTTTGGCACATTTTGTTGCCCCCCCTCAGCGTGTTGCCTTACTCACAGTGCGTATTGCGCGTATACGTCGCCGACAGCGCTGTTAACCCATTCAGAATGGGAACCCCTTTTGGTGTTTTAACTTTAAGCATTATGTTATGCTTTAGCTATTGAAAAATAGCAGATCTATAAGCTCATAGCGCGGCACCGAGTGCCGCGCTACGAGCTTGTAGGTCTGCTATTTTTGAAAGATCGTGAAAATGTGGTGCAAATCTTTGAATATATATTCTTTCAGAGCGAACGTTTTTAACTCAAATCTTTGCTTCCTGGCCCAGGCCGTAGCGTAACGGTCTGGGCACCGGACTGGTGATCCAGTCGCGGTGTGCCGCGGGTTCGACTCCCGAACCCGACACGGCCTTTGCCGCATGTCATCCCCCCATCTCTCTCCCGTTTCCTGTCAGCCTACTATCTGTCCCTTAAAAAATCAATAAAAGGCGTAAGCCGCAAAAAAAATCTTTAAAAAAAAAATCTTTGCTTCCAACTTATTTTGAGATGGGGGTCGGAGCCCAAATACATATAATTCTAGCGGTCCTTGACATGAAATAGTTTGAGAACCACTGACAGAGAAACATGGGGTTTTCAGAAAACTGTCAAGATTTAGAAGACATTTTGTAGAATCGAGCTCAGGTCTATCCTCTAGTTTATTGACTATATTTGTATTTGTATTGTATTGGAACGTAGCCTTTTGTAGGTCAAGAGTGATTGTAACAAATGCTTTTATTCTTTTCTTGCTGCAAAATAGAGACACTTGGTAAGTTTTCTTTGATTATTTTATTGGATCACCTGCGCTTGGATCACATGACTGAGTCACCCCGAATCCTCTTCATTGCAATTCTAATCCAAGTTCTGTAACTTACCTTCTTTCAATTCTAATACAGTAACCTTACTGCACTTTGCTAGTGTGTACATAACGCCACATTTAGATACTTTCAGGTCACCTACCTACTGTACCAAAACGTTAATTCAGAATTATTCGTTTTTGGAGAATGAGAATTCCCACTGTGACACTTTTCTTCACAATATAGTTTCACAATCAGAAACTACCACTATTGTGTGTGTACTGTCTCAATGTGCCTTTAGTGCCCATTATGAAAACAAGATAAGAGAAAGAGACAAGGTTTCTTAGTCTCAATTATAAAACACTTTTGTCTACCTTGCTTCATAAGATGTTTGTCTCTTTGTATAGGCCGCCCAGACCAATGAATATCACCAATGAATACGCACTCTCCCACTCGATGCCTATATCAGGGAACCCTTACTCCACCAAAAAGTGAGTAAAACAGTATTGAAGGATGCTCTCTTACAGAGAATGTACAGCATCCTCCTTACCATTTTGTCATATCCCCTCATCGCTCATTTCCTCTCTATTTCATGCATAATCACTTTTTTTTTCTTTCACAAAGCTATGTTCATTTTCTTAAGTGTATATGTGTGCGGCTGTACACTTTTTTTTAAGTGTGTGTGTGTGCGTGTGTGTGTGTGTGTGTGTGTGTGTGTGTGTGTGTGTGTGTGTGTGTGTGTGTGTGTGTGTGTGTGTGTGTGTGTGTGTGTGTGTGTGTGTGTGTGTGTGTGTGTGTGTGCATGTGCGCGTGTGCGTGGCTGTGCTTTGTCTGGGGTATTTGTGGTCCAATTCCATTGCCTGGCGTGAATAGCTTGTCATTGCGCAAGAATAATGGAGTTGAGCAAAGAAAGCCCTTGACTCCCTTGACTAGGGACGCTCCTGAACTGCTGAAAGGGAGGGGGTAAGTGACACAGGTGTGCCTTTGAGAATGGCTTTGTAGCTCCACTGCATGTGCAAGCTAATATAGATAGATAGTCATCACGGTGCATACACTGAATAGCTTATTAGCTCCAGTGGAACTATTAACTTTCCTGACTTGTTACAGACGGGGTTTACGTTGTAACGCTCAAGGGGCTCTTTCAAAGATGCTAGATGAAGCATGCATAATAAAGATCATCAGCCATTAGTTTGCGGTATCTGTTACAGTCCTCTTTCATTGACACATAGGGTAAAGTGGTGTTATAATGTGCTTTATCTTTCACTTCTTTGACTAGCAATTTAACATAAATGTATCTATCACATTACCTAGTTACTGTAGGTTACATACTGTAGATGTAAATGTCATATTATGTGAACTAAAAAGATCCACATGCGCTGTGTAACTATTTTCCATTTTAGATAAGTTTACACCTGCAGATGATGTTAATGTAAGGAAACATTTTTTTCTATAGGAAACACTGTCCCCTTTCATAACTTATCACTTGAATAAGAAGGGGGGACAATCCAGCATATGTGATGATGACAGATAGACGTTTTATGAGTTTTTCTTGCTGTCAGTGTATTTCAGTGGTTTCAGCGGTTCATGGTTGTAAAAGGCTGTGTCACAGCAATCGTGTATATGAGCTTTACATGGAATGATGTGTGGATGTGTGCATGGCTTTGGGGATACATGAAGGCATAATTGTGCATGTCTAATGTATCCTTTTCTGTTTCATATTGTGTAATGCTAATGTAAACGTTTAAAAAAAAATGTTTAAATGAAAGCAGCTGATAGATAAAACGTTTTACTGTGCTTCTTGCACTTGTTTATACACAGCGAAATCCCGAGTGTTAATTGAGTGTAACCACTCTCAGATTGAAATGAGGAATTGTGCTCCTTGTAGGCATATGTTTTAATCATATCCCTATAGCTATCTTTCTTGTGGTTCCTGTTCTATTCCAAACATAATGTGGCCTTGTAGTTCTTCCCATGAATGACTCTTTGTCATTCTTGCTCTTCAAACCAATCTGTTTTCTTTCTGCCTTTATTTATCTTACTGTCGGCTCTCTTGCTCTGTTCCCTAAGTTGTCTCTCTCACACTGTGATCACCTGTTACTGTATGGGGTGTTTGTGTGCGTTTGCGTACATGTGTGTGCACGCGGATATGTGTGTGTGTGTGTGTGTGTGTGTGTGTGTGTGTGTGCGTGTATGTGTGCGTGCGTGCGTGCGTGCATGGAACCCTACACCATTCCCAGGTTTAACTACAACATCGATGTTGCCGATAGACTTGCTGATGAACATGTTCTCATTGGCTTCTATGTGAATCTACTCCAAAACAAGCCCAACACATGGTTAGTTGGTGCTCCGTGCTGGTCAGCACCAGCTGAAACTACTTGCTCTGATGGTCTGCCATCTAGTGAAGCAGAGTAGCCCCTGTCTGTCTGCCTGACCCCCCCCCCCCCCCCCCCCCTGCGGCACAGTAATGTCTCCCTCTTGGTCAAGGAGGATTCCCCCTTTGCCTCAGTGGTAGATGCGTGATTTGCTTTGCAGGACACCTGTGTTCGAATCCAGGTAGCTACCGGTATATATATCGGGGGGGCTCATCCGGGATCAGACTTCCTGGTGTGCGGGTGGAGGTCAAAGTCGGGTGGAATTAGCAGAGGAGCTCGATCTGCCTAAACCACAGGAGCCTAATATATCCCTTTTAACTAGGGGAATTCCCTTGAGCCCTGTGCATTGTGAGCTTGTACAGTAGATTGGCATTTCTTTTGGAAAAGGTATTTTTTTATTCTATAATGATAACGCCCAAAAAGGGGATACCAGGTTGAAAGTGGTTAAGTGGTAGATCATTGGTTTCCCATGCTGGAGACCGGGGTTCGAATCCAGGTGGTTACACTAGCATTTTGCCCCCCCCCTAACCTAATGCTTCAAGTGCTAAATGCTGCACATTGCCAAGCATCCCGTAGACTATTCATAGTTAAGCGGGTGTCTCACGCCCCAATCATCTGAATATTGGTTATGTGCCTGTGGTTGTTAGCTGTGTTACTATGGTCTAAAAGGGGTATTGAACGTGTCTCCTCTTGTGACAGAAGTTGACAGTATGCTTTCATTGGACTATATAGATACCAAAGTAAAAAAAATAGTTGGGTCTAGCCAAGATAAAATGTTTCTCCCTTTCTTTCATTCTTCTTTTTTTCACAGTTTTCCCCCAACCCCCTGCCGATTTGACTTTTGACACATTCTATTCCTCACGATTTGAAGGTCATAACAGTCTTTCTAGTGTACTGAATGACATATCTGGCAGGACAAATAAGGTCAGAGAGGCCATTGCCACATAAGGACTGCACTCCCTCATGCTTATGGCATTTTTAGAATGGCTGTCTTTACATCTCTGTTTGGTTAATATGCCTAGCTACTATACATTGAAATGTAACCAAGGCTCCTTTTATATCCTCCTTTTTATTTGCTTGTTTGTCTGCTTATTATTATCATCACTCTGTTTGGTATTTTTTGGGGGCTTTTTCATAATATGTCAACATTATTGATGTCAACCTTTAACATTTAAAGGAGAATTCCATACTAGAAGGCTTTCTTACGTACCTTTATTTGTAGTTGCTACGTCCCCACCAAAGAGGTCCAGGTGTTATTTAGTGCAAAAGTGCATTATTGGCTATTTCCCCCTAATGGGGATTGGGTTTTTGTGCTAATTCGCTTATTTCCATCGAAATAAGTAGTAAAGTGTGCCGCTTGGGATACTATTTACATTATAAGAATATACAATTTTTGAGCGATGGAAATAAGCGAATTAGCACAACACCCCAATGCCCCATTCAATTCAATTCATTGAGGGCTTATGGTAGGTGAAATAGCCAATAATGCGCTTTTGCACAAAATAACACCTGGACCTCTTGGGTGGGGACGCAACAACTACAAAGAAAGGTAAGAAAGCCTTCTAGCATGGAATTCTCCTCTAAGCTGGTTCTTTATTAAATTCTGGGGCCGGCACATGAGGGAACCCACTTTAGAGGTTCAAGCATGTTGACTTGTCTAGTCCAGTCATAATGAAACATTTATAACTTGTAATCTTTCTGTGTGTCTACATGTGTGGGCAGGTTAGGATAGGAGGGTGATGGGCAGACTGTGATACTTATCTCTGTGCTATTGCACCAAATACCATTATAATATTTGTATTCAAAGGCTGTCAACGACAAACAAGACTTTCAAACATTCTGTCAAATGGAAAGGCTGTGTTTGAAAACCTGAAAGGTAAAGGTATTTACTAACTAGTGTGCTGCACACCACACATTGAAAATGAAACCTGCCGTATCAGAAAATAGATGATTTTTATCACAGTCTATATTATGACATCAGCAGCCCTATGTAAAGTATCATCCCTATGTTTTTGTACAGTACGTGCATGTTTGTAGACATGGGCAATTTGATCAGCCGCTTCCTATAGTCCTTCCCGGCTTTCATATTAGTCTTAGAAAGGGAAGAGATGATCATTTCATCTTTACTTTTCTACATTAGCTGACCCTGTCGTGGCTCATACGGTGTCATCAATCAGTGGTTCTCAAACATTTTCATATCAAGGACACCAAATATTAATATCCATTCGGTCCCGCGGATCCCCAAGAGTTTTGTCGTTAAACTGTTTCACAAAATATCCCCAAAGTGTCACATTTTTCCAAGATCTTTGGATAGCTGATCTAAAAGAGTGCGACATGTTGTGCGATCGGCTATTTTCATATAGCCAGTCTATAGGGTTAAAATGGTTTAACTGATTTTGATCCTATTTTAACACATTTTCCTGGGGTGGGATAAGGGGGACTCCCTCTAGTGGACCCCCCACTTTGAGATTTTTTTTATCCCATGATTTTGTAACCCATTTTTCACCCCTGCGTTATCTATTGTGATCCTGGGCTCTACACACCTTCCGCCAACCTGGGGAGAGCAACGGACTTGAACTCATGCTTCCTTCATGCATGAGTGTCCACTGTCCAAGCTGCTCCTTTACACCTTGACAGGGGGGAGTTTTTCTGGTTGGACGTAGTGCGTGGAAAGAACACGTTATTCCAACCAGTTCCTTTCCCCTCCATCAGGCGCCTCGGGTGGCCAGGGGGAGGCAGTTTAGAGACCAGGATTACTGCATGTTTTTTGTGAGGGTATACCTACCCCAGGGGACACGGGGAGAACATGCAAACTCCACTCCACACAGAAAGGCCCTTTCGCCAACCCCGCCTCGGGTATGGAGGGGGAAAAAAATCCTTTCTGAAGACAAACTATAACTCGACAAACAGGATCTAAAAGATAGCAGCTCTCTGTATGACTGTCTGTGTGTGTGGGTGGCTGTGTGGGATGGTGCGTGCGGTGTGGTGTATATATAGTTGTTGGTTATATTGTTCTCTGTGGCGAGTGAAGGCTGTGTGACATTGTTGTGACATGGCCCTCTCTCTGTTATTTCCTCTCTTTGATCAGTTTGCTGGAGAGCAGCATCATAAACCAACAAGACGAAGAGCACTGTCTGATCGCCCGCTACGCTGCCAGGCTGGCTGCCGATGCCGCGGTGAGACCTGCGGGGACTTGCTCTGTAACTTTGGCACTGTACGTTGTAGAGTGTAGTGCGTGCTTGCACAGTGGTGGGGGAAAAAAAAGGATCCGGAATTCAAAGTGTACTTGAGTAAAAGGACAAATGTATTGGCATCAAAATGTACTTAAAGTAGTACCAAAAGTAGGAAGTTATTTTAGTTCACTATGCAGAATGTCCGATTTCAATACTTTTTTTCAAATACTTTTGAAAATTGCAGATCTACAAGCTCACAATGCGACGCATTGTGAGCTTGTAGATCTGCTATTTTAGATGGGCCGAAATTGGGCTGAAGTGGTTAATGTTGTATGTGAAATAGAAGTGAAAGTATTGGAAATTGGAAATGTAAAAGTAATGTACAAATACCTCAAAATTGTCCTTAAGTACCACTGTGCATGTACTGTATAGCACAAATGCAGAAAATATCAGTATTTTCCATTTTCAGAGATCAGAGAAGGACCATAATATTTCACATGGCAACTAGTATTTAGCTCTTTTTTTATTCCACGACTTTGCAACCCATTTCTTCACCCAGTGTCAATTCTCTAATGTACTCCTGGGCGCTATACACTTCCTCTGCCAACCTGTGGAGAGCAACGGACTGACCTCATGCTTCCTTCTATGTATGAGGAGTCCAAGCCGCAGAGGGAAGGCAGTTTCCTATTTAGCTCTTGTTATACCTGAAAATATGACGAAAGAGCACAATGGCCACTGTGTGAATACGGACAATTAATGTGATCGTTGCTGTTGTTTGAAAATGTCCAATCAGGCCAAACTTGAGGCTGTTTACAGAGCTTGTAGGAAATACCGGATGATGTTGCTATTGGGGCGGAATGTCCAAATGTCCAAAACGGTTACTTTTCTGGAAATGGAAAACATAACCTGTCTTCCAAATGGATCCAATGTAGTTATTATTTACATTATAACAAGCTCGTAATACTTTTAATTGGTTAAATAGTAATATACACTTTACCTTTACAAAATATTCCAAAAGAGCAGATCTACAACGTGTCGCAAAGTGACATGTTTTGAGCTTTTACAGTAGATTGGCTGTTTTTGCTACTTTGTTGTGACAAAACGTACAACGTTGAAATCTGGAGATAAGAGGTTTCTGTCCGATATGAGATATGGGATGAGGTATAGCACAGCAGGGTGACCTCTCAGCCAAGGAAGCTCTGAGAAGGAAGTGAAGTGGTCACGTGACTGGGCTGCGCCATGACACTTTCATGGACACTTTCATGGGACCCGGAAGTTGGGTAGAATGCACTGGAGTCAATGAGAGCTCAGTGACCAGCTCATGAATAAACATTATTTATGAACAATTTTGAGACCTTTTGTAAAGTAATCACTTCTGGAAAATAACAGAAGACATGTAACACATTATTGTCTGCTGTGTTGTTATTCGATGTGTACACTGTGTAATGTTTATAGAGGTATGGTATCTAAAGAGCACAAAGTACCTTTCTGAACGCACCAAGTATCGCGAGACTTCCCACCGTTAACTGTCTGGCAGCCAAATCTCGCGATACTTCGGAGCCAGAAACGATACCTGCTGCTGTTTAGATCCTCAGATAAAATTATGTACTGTGCACTCTGTGCACATTGAAAAGTAAGTGATTAGAAAACAACCTGTGATATGTCTTCTGTTATTTTCCAGAAGTGATTACTTTACAAAAGGTCTCAATTGTTCGTAATTAATGTTTGTTATGAGCTGGTCCAGCCGGCTCCATTCACTGCCATGTATTCATTGCACTTCCGGTGTGAGTTTGGCTCCCATGAAAGTGTCATGGCGCAGTCCAGTCACGTGACCACTTCCCTTCCTTCTCAGAGCTTCCTTGCTCTCAGCCAGGAAGTCCCTGCAGTTAATTGACACCATCATGTCTCTCCCACTTGGCTCCAGCAACAGTCTCAGCAGCAGCAGAGAGTCTCCACGGACCTGTGCTGCTCTCTGGATGCCAACAAACAGCAGAGGCAGCTCATCGCTGAGCTGGAGAACAAAAACAGGTCAGTGTCTTGCCTGCCTTTGTGATACTATGAGTGCCTCTTGTTCGTCCACCCCTTCCCCCCCGCCCCAACCTCTTTACATTCAAGTTCTTTTCAAAAAGTCTCCCTTGTTTGCCTTTTCAAAAAGGGGCGAAACCCACTCGGACAAAATGATTCGCATTGGAAGACTCACAGGGTGCATACTTAGACTAGTCATTGGTTAGACATGGGTTAAGGTTAGGTTTAGGTGTGCTGCCCCGTGTGAGGTTAGGGTTAGGGTGAGGGTTTGAGATAGGTTGTAGTTGTAGGACTAATGACTGGTCTAACCAAATGACTAGTCTAAACTAAGTACTGTCTAAACTAAGTACTGCACCCCGTTACCACATAAATGAAAGATTTCAGACCGAGAGTATGTTTTGCACGTCCGTGTCTCCGTCCGTCCGTCTGTTACCAGCTAATCTCCGGCACCGTTAACCCGGTCGATGCCAAACTTTGCACACACACTCCCTGGATGCCAACGATGAACCTCTGCCACACAATTTCCAGAACGGCCTGTTATAGCGCCACCATGAGGAAGCTTTTCACCTTTTTTACCTATAACTGCAGGGATCTGTGTGTTGCATGCACACTCCCTAGAGACCAAGGGCAAACCTTTGACCTGCATTTTTCACATCTGCCTTTTCTAGCACCACCCGGAGGCAGACTTTTGTAAAACACATTACTCCAGATTCTGTCCAAAAATCCCGCAAATCGTCACACAGTATCTCTATAGTTATGTGCTCAAGACGGATCCGTCCAATATTTCATATTCCATCCTCTTAATTGGTTAACCTTGGCTTTCAAAGTTTGCAGGATTGGCCTAGCCTATAATAATACTAATAATACAGTACATTCCCTAAACAGTATTATGCGGACTGGAGTAAACCATTATACGGCTACAGTATTGTGTATAGAAAAGGGACACAAGTTAATATTTTAAATGATTAACCCTTTTTTTACCATTGGTGGAGACTGGAGACTATAGTACATGAAACAGCCGTGTGTGTGTGTGTGTGTGTGTGTGTGTGTGTGTGTGTGTGTGTGTGTGTGTGTGTGCGCGTGTGTGTGTGTGCGTGTGCGTGTGTGTGTGTGTGTGTGTGTGCGCATGTGCGTGTGTGTGTGTGTGCGACAGAGAGATCTTGCAGGAGATCCAGCGCCTACGGCAGCAGCATGAGCAGGCCTCCCAGCCTCCACCAGACAGGGGCCAGCAGAACCCCACCCTGTTGGCCGAACTCCGGCTTCTCAGGTATACAAATATATACGGATATGATGTGAAGTTTTAGAACAATGGTGGAAAAAGTACTCACACTGGTTCCTAAACTTTTTCATGTCAAGGACCCCCACATTGACACTCATTAGCCCGCGGACCCCCATTTGTATTGGAGTAAAAGTATACAATATTTGCCTCTGAGATGTAGTGGAGTAGGATTAAAAGTACTGGAAAATGGAAATACTAAAGTACAAATACCTCAAAATTATGCTTAAGTACAGTACTTAAGTAAATGTACTTAGTTACTTTCCACCACTGGATTTAGAACAGTGAACCTCAATCTTTTTTAATTCCAACGAAGCCCACCCTTTTGGTGTTTTAGGCATTATGTTACACTTTAGCTATTGAAAAATAGCAGATCTACAAGCGATACGAGCTTGTAGATCTGCTATTTTTGAAAAATCGTGAAAATGTGGCCACTGACATAGAAACATGGGTTTTTCAGAAAACTGCCATTTGTAGAATCGTTCTCAAGTCTAAATGGGTTAACGCTGAGAGGAAGCAAATGAGACGCACTCGCAAATAAACATGAGAAATGGCATCTGAGCCAGTCTTGCATGTTTTATTTTGGAGTGCCGCTTTTTCCATTTAGTTGGTTTAGGAAGCACACCTGTTTTTTCTTTCTTTCCGAGTTCCATTTATCCTCCTCTTGGAGTTACAGACCTTTAAGGGCCCATTTGACTCCTAACTATTATCAATCATTTAGTTGGGGACCCCCACTGGACCCCCCCCCCCATCCAAGAACCCCTGGGGGTCCCCTGACCCCACATTGTGAACCAGTGAGGCAGCGGTAATGTCACAGTAATTAGGGGCTAATCATCAGCATTCATTATCTTTATATTGGCCTACTCTGAAAAAATATTTTTTATTTCTGAGTAACACATATAATGTCACTGATAATCTCTAGTGAGAATCTCTAGTGAAAAGGTTAATGTCTCCTTAAATTTTGATATAATTAGACTGGGCCACTGGCCCCACATGCGGACCAATGCAATTTGAGAACGGTGTAAAAATACATTTTCCCACCTGTACTGTTCAATAACTGTTGTACTTGTTCTACTTGTTGTACTTGTCAAAGTACCCACTAACATACGACCAATTGAATACGACCAGTGCCTCTACCCCCCCCCCCCCCCCCCCCCCTTCAAACATACATGAGTTTTGGTTCAAGGTTTAGGGTTCAATCAAGGTTCACTTTATTTGTCATTTCACAAAAAAAGCTAAAGTGCATTTTTATTAGACTCAAGAGTTCAGTGGTCTGACAGTCCCCGGGTAGAAGCTGCGTTTGAGCCTTTCAGTCCTGGCTTTGATGGGAGCGCATGCAGCCTCCTACCCGAGGGGAGCTGGTCAAACAGTTCATGGTCTGGGTGAGTGGGGTCCTCCATAATACAGGCCGCATCATGTGCTCCTGCACCTGCTGGTGTAAATGTCCCTTCGATGGAAGGGGGACTACTGTGGGTGGTCTTCTTTCTGGGCGTTTTTCACCACCCTCTGCAGCGCCTTCCTTGTCTACAGCAGAGCAGTTCCCATCACCAGGTGGTGATGGAGAATGTGAGAGTACTCTCTCCACCACACACCTGTAGCAGTGTTGTTTTCGTCGACTAATGCTATGACGAAAAATGTTCGTCGACTATACCTTTTTTCACTTACTGACGAAAACTAAATAGAAACTAAATGAAAACTAAGCTACGATGACTAAATATATCGACAATTTCGTCAAGAAATACAAACTTGCCTAAAATGTTAGGAAGGGACTAGTGGACAAGAGATCCAGTATAAGTCATTTTACACTTGGTTGCATGCTGAAAATAGCTGATCTGCTATTTTCAGCAAGTGTAAAATCAGCCATTACGACGGCATCAAGGCCCGACAAAATACATTTTAGTCGACTAAATCAATTGTAGATTTAGTCGACTAAAATCGCATGACATTTAGTCGACTAAAACTAGACTAACACTAAAACATTCCAGGTGACTAAAATGTGGCTAAAACTAAATGAGAACTATTCAAAAGACTATGACTAAAACTAAAATCTAAATGTTGCTGCCAAAAACAACACTGACACTGTAGAACACCTCCAGGACTGAGGTATTGAGGCCAGCTTGTCTCAGGCCTCCTGAGGAAATGGAGGCTGGTGAGGTTTTTTTTTAAAGATGTTTGGGTGTTTCTGGTCCACTTCAAGTCCTCGGGGTGCAATGTGCACCCCGAGGTACTCAAAAAAGCTAGGGACCCTTTCCACCATAGCTCCGTTTATGAACAGGGGGAGGGGACGTGGAGGGGCATGGTCTCTTCTTCGAAAGTCCACGAAAGTCCACAATCATCTCCATATTTAATACTTATTTTCCTTTGGGCATTTATATATGCACTGTGTCATGTATGCCACTTGTCTTTTGCCCTCTGTCAGGCAACGCAAAGATGAGCTCGAGCAAAGAATGTCTGCTCTGCAAGAGAGTCGCAGAGAACTCATGGTACAGCTGGAGCAACTTATGATGTTACTCAAGGTACCGTATACAGTGCATCTCCACTACTGTAAACAGATCACTCTCAATGATAAAGCATTACAGCATTGCAGAAGTGAACTATACCAAACATGTCCATTAGAGGGCACACTTCTTCAACAATCTGCCACATAGATGGACAGAGGAGGGTGGCCTGTTAGTAAAAGTCTTCTATTTCTCACACACATCATTTCTCGATTTCTGTCATTATTACACAACAGCTATTGATCAGCTTTTTGATTTAAAGCATGCAATACATGTCTTTCTAGACTCCACACAGGAGCAGACTTGGGGCTGTGCTCCATTTCAACATGTACAGACATGTGTATTGGGTTTAATCTCCAGAGTGAGACTATCTTTAGCAATCAATAACACGGGGACTCTCCAAGGCCTTTGACTGCTTACTGTACCGGTTTAAGTGGTGAGACCGTCAATCTCATCAATCCTGGAACCCATTCAGTAAAGAAAAAAAGAGAAAAAAAGCACAGAAAATCTCTTGATCTAATTAGCCTAAAAGGATCAATACCAAGCCATTCAATATGCATGAGGAAGCCATGCTCGTCATAGTCTGGAGTAAATATCAAATGGATTGTTAGAAATGAATGCCCACGTTGTCATTTCATGAGTGATAAAATAATCTTTGATATGAAATGGCCCTTTTTTTAACAGGAGGAGGAACGGAAACAAGCTGTAAGTCCGGCAGGCCCATAGACAAACAAAAATAAAACACAAACCCATTGCATGTGTACATGAGAGCATTGTGTTTGCGTTGGTTTTTAATGTTGTGGCAGTTCTCTGAGATCTAGGACAGTACCATGTAACATATTTGAGTAATATTTACTGTACATAACATAGCCTAATGACCTGACAAAAATAAAATTTGGCATGTTCATGAGGATTATTGCTTACCAAGAGATAATATAGGATAATAGACTCATTGTATTATTTTAAAATTGGCAAGCTTCTTAGCAGTCTGTACATTATTTTGACTGAACAAAAATTATAATATTTCAGGTAATTTGATGTTTTATGTTTGAAGATCAAATCTGTGCCTGATGTCTGTCTTTGTGACTAAATAAGGCCACTATGAGAATGCGATAAAGTATCACTGCAGCATTCGTGGTTAACCAACTTAACCAACACTGAATGCCCCGGGGGACAATCTGTGTATAATGTACTGTATTGTGCTAAATATAAGACGACTATGATTATAAGACGACCCCCATTTTGCAAGACTCAAACATTGAATGTCAAACAGTCTACCGGTAGTCCCCGATTATAATCCGACCCTGATTTTTAGGATATTTCCTTTGGATAAAAAAAGTTAAAAACATAGGCTTATATTCAAAAGCAAAAAAGAATAGCCGATCTGAAGTACTTCATTAGTAAATGTAAACATAATTCATAACCCTTCTTTGTTTGTATTGCAATAACAATGTGTGTTTGTCACAAAAAAATCACAAAGCGCACCTGGACTTGACTCACTGCACACTGTGACTCGGCACGCGTGGAGGAAGCACTGCTGAATTATTATGTCGATCCCTAACAATTTGAAGTGATGAGTTGCTGTGAAACCAATGGCAGATTAACCACTTAAACCCTATACGTTGTTGAGCGGAATACCTCAGGGTTCTATACTAGTGACCTTTCTGTTTTCGTGCTTCATAAAATGTCTTCGCTGAAAGTAGCCGATTGACAAGCTTACAAGGTGGCACAACAATCTGCTATTGTCTGCAAAGGTTTGACCAGAATGCGGAATGCTGGGGTTTAAGTGTACGGCTAAATGCAACTGGGTAACAGAATTGATGCAAAAAAGGAAGAGACCAAGTCACTCTTGTTGAAAAGTTTAAAAGACTAATAGTGTTAGTCGGGGATATGTCACCAAAAAGGATCCATTGTGGTCCTCTTACGTAACAAATACATGTCATAATAACACTTGAGTGACATTCATGTACAATAAATAGACAAGAAACATCCCAGTTGGTTTCTGCACGCCTCCAGCGTATATCTATTCTATGTCCGAGCATAGACATGCAAACACCCCGCCTGTCTCTGATTGGCGTACCGACACAGCCAGACTTTCCTCCGAGGTGGATAGCTATATGCTGGATAGTCTGCCCGACTCTGCCGCGAGGTTACTCCGTGGTGGGAAATAAATATATAATACGTATATATAAGTATGATATAATACAGGAGAATGACAGCTTGGCACATGCAACAGTAACTTTTATGTTTTGTAGAAGAGGCAAACTAATATATTGTTTATGCCGTTTATTTTACATGTGTACATTGTAAACTTGAAACATTATTGTACTGTAAAAAGGTCTCTTTTCCCTTTATCTTTTGTAGTATAATAGTATTAGTTTATTAGTCTATTAGTTTACCATAATTAGATTAATACACGATGATCAACACTAACACTTTAATTTAGAACACACCCAAATCTAATCATACAAATACGTGTTCAATCAATCATTCAATCAAAGCAAACGGCATGAACAACATTAGTTTGCCACTTCTACAAAAATAAAAGTCTCTGAGGAGTCTGGTGAGATTGGGGCAAGACAGGCAGTGTCGGTAGACCAATCAGAGGCAGGCGGGGGCGTTACCATGTCTATGCTCGGACGCAGAATAGATATACGCAAAACTCCAACAAGGAGTGAGGGAAAATGCCACACATTATTGTCTCTAAATACTTCCTTGTGTTTCAGACTCAGGGGCCTGGTTCTCCGCGCTCCTCGCCCAGCCACACGGCCTGCCGGCCCATCCCCACACCTATACACTCAGAGTCTGCTGGCACAACCCCTACTCACACACCTCAGGACTCACTCATGGGCGTGGGAGGAGACGTGCAGGAGGCCTTTGCTCAGGGTAACACAGTTAAGAAATAGTAAATGCACAGCGCATCATCAGTGGTTCACAAGCCTTTCTGGATCAGGGCCTAGTGTTCACGCTAGGGCATTCACTTCTAGTCATTTTTACTAGTTGACTAGTTGCCTAGTTTACTAGTCGACTAGTCGACTAGTAACTACCTAGTTTAACTACCTTTTTTTTGTGGAAATAAATATTTGTACATTGGTGACTATAACTATAATCTACCTGATCTTGAGGCCTACAAAATAATTTATTTTCTTATCAACTAGTCAACTAGTACCAACAAGGTCGACTAGTGGATTTACTAGTCGACTATAGTTGCTTAAAGGAGCTATAACATAAAATTTAACTTTTTCAATTTCTTTTGTGTTTTTGAGGCTCCCATATGTGTTTTCTATCCCCACAAATAACACATTTTGAACAATCAGGCTTTCATATCATATTGGTGCTTTAATGGAAATTGCTCTCAGGAACAGCTCAACTGATTTTGGTCTCATCGTGATGTCATCAATGTCACCCTACTTTGTATAATTCCTCCTTCTTCAGTCTTTCAGTTTCAAATTTGCATTTCCACTTTGTTTACAATGTCCACAATTGTTGATTTTCCAAGCTGGCATGGAATGGAAACAAGCCTGGTTTTATCTAGCATCAGTATTATAATGACTAAAATATTAAATAATCTGCATATCAGCACCCCCACCACCTCAGGACATTGTGGTATTGCAGCTAAAACTGCTTTCAAAGTCCAGAAAGAAATGACAAGGGCTGGTTATATCAGAGTGGTGATTGAGGCTCAAACCATTAGAAATAACTTTGATGGACATAGACAATATGATATTAAATATTAAAAGCAGTTTTAAAATGCATGTTATTTGCGCTTTAATGCCCTAGTTCACGTGGCTTAGATCAATGGAACTATTAAACGTAGTATATATGTTGGGGGTGCATACTTAGTTTAGACTAGTAGTCATTGGTCAGACATGAGTTAAGGTTAGGTTTAGGTGTGCTGCCCTGTGGGAGGTTAGGGTGAGGGTTTGAGATAGGTTGTAGTTGTAGGACTAATGACTGGTCTAACCAAATGACTAGTCTAAACTAAGTACTGCATGTACTAGTACTTTTTCTTCTTCCTTTTACGGAATGGAGCAGGAGTTGTGGCAATAGAGAAGGGAAGGGGAGTGGAAATGGTGAAACAAAAACATATGATTGATTGACGCTTCACTGCGTCATTAGATAGCTGGAGAAAAAAAAGTTGAAAGTTGAAACCAGCTCAAATTGTTTTGGCATGTCCCGGCATGCCCGTCACAGAGTGTCGGCCGTCCCGTTGTGCCTTCATGTCGCTGGCTTCCATTTAAAAGGACTTGTAGCTTGTTGCTTTCTTGCTGCTGAACGCAGTATCAGGATATGGATAAATTACCACTGAGGATCTTTACTGTGCATATACTGGCTGGCATGCATTGTTCACACTGTCAGAGGTGTGACTGGAAAGTGGCGAGTGCCCTGCAAAAGTATCTTCTCTGATCCGCAGGCCCAAGGAGGAATTTGAGAAATGACCTACTCGTTGCTGCTGACTCCATCACCAACACAATGTCGTCATTGGTTAAGGAACTAAATTCAGGTGAAATTCTACTACCTGAACTGCTTTTCTTTTTTTCAAATTATTTCTTTTGTATTAATTAAGTCTCTTTGTGTGGCTTAGAGGGTGGGAGTGAGACGGAGAGCCTTGTGGATTTGGATTCAGACATGATAACCTCGACCACTTCAGATGCCTTCCTCACAGAGGTTACCACTACGTCACGGTAATACAAATTTAAAGTATGCTATATTTCGTGTAAATGCATATCATGGCATCACCCACTCTCCCAGAAAACATAGATTTCAGAACATTTGGGTTCAGAGAGTTTAGAAATGACTTACTATAGGGACTACAGTACATAGAATAGAAGAATAGAATAGGCCCTTAGAATGATTCGCCCTACCTCACACACAGACAGGGACTCAGTAGCAGCTTACCATCTTCACCCAGTGGTGCACTCTTCAACGTCACCAAGATGACATCTTTGACACCTGCAACAGACTCGCCACCCCCTGATCTCCCCACTTCCATCAACGGCCAGCCAGTGGAGAGATGGTGGAAACTGGAAAGTATCTCAGCATCATCCTGGGCAATGGACTGAGCTTTGATCACAACGTCACAGACTTCCATGAACATGGAACAACAACAACAAAGACTCTTTGCAATCTCAAACCTCACCTCCTGCTATGCTTCTGTCTTAGCCTGACTTAGCCCAGACTCATACCGTGGATTCACTGACGCTTTGCGGGGAGGAAGCGTCAGTGAATCCCCATGTTATGAGTCTGGCAAAGACAGGCTATACTTCTGTCTGGGGAGGGCGTGTCAACTCTGGAAATCCTCCTGCATTGTCTCCAGTACCCAAGAAGGGACATCCCTTGGTCCTGAACGACTACAGGCCAGTTGCTTTGACATCACATGTCATGACGACCTTTGAGAGAGAGAGAGAGAGAGAGAGAGGAGAGAGAGAGAGAGAGAGAGAGAGAGAGAGAGAGAGAGACTAAAGGCTCATACATAGTCTGGTTTTACGGTGGTGGGGTGACCACCGAACTACAACATGACGTCACGAGCCGCGGTGAAGAGCAAACCACCGCCACCGCTCCAGCCCTTCTCTCTGTTTTTACTCACCACCGCTCAACGTTATTTCAGCTCCGGTGGTCAGCTCACCACCGGAGCGGTGGTCACCTTACCACCGAAAATCCAGACTATGAATAGGCCTTTACTGCGACACCTGAAACTGTGGGTGAGTGATTACCGTCCGAGACCTTCACTTTACGTAACATTTGGGTTAAGTGATACCATCATCACCATACGGCTCCAATGTCCAGAATCCCGATCCAGATGACCTTTACCACCGTGTGTCACTCCCTGTCTCTCTCTCTCTCCCCATTTCATGTCTATACTGTATTTGTATACTATCAATATAATGCAGAAAATGGCAATAAACAAGGCAGCAGGCACTGAAGAATCACGTTCTTGGACTTCTCCAACGCCTTCAACACTATCCAGCCACAACTCACGGTGATGCAGGTGGACTATGGCTGCGTTGCCTGGGAAATGGACTGCTGTACCACAGTACCTCACTGGCAGACTGTCTGTCACACCACGTTAAGCCCAAAACACACCAATGGGTCGCCATGCAACTCCTTGCAACCAAACGGTTGAGAGTAGATGCATTCCGACCCATTGGTGTGGTTTGGGCCATTGAATGGAACCAGTTGAATCACTTGGGTGGACGTGGGTGGACGTGCAACAGGACCATATCACACTGCTGGGGGGCGAACGCTAAAACCGTCTCGTCCCGTCTCGACCCTTTCGGTGTGGTTTTGGGCTTTAGACTGCAGGGCTGCCTGTCAGTTGTGCTATAGTGAATAGTACAGTTTTAGTTTTAGTTTTGTTATCTTGTTGCTATCCTAGCTGTTATCTACTTCTCTCCTGTATCTGAGTTCAAATCTGCTGCTGTGCTGCTTCTGGCAACTGAAGTCTCCCTGTGGGATCAATAAAGGTCTATCTTCTGTACAGTAGCATTATTGAATCTATCCTCTTGTACTGTGCCACCTGCTATTTCACCATGCTTACCCTCACCAACAGAAACAAGCTCCTGAAAATCATTAAACACTTTATTGACCGGGATCCCCCACCCCAGCTGTCTATACTTCGTCGCCTCCCTTTTTCCCCACTACGCTACACCAAATATCTTCATTGAAAATGGTAAATCTACTTAGCTCACACCTCACAGCACGTTGCAATGTGTTGTGACGCATTGTGACACGTTGTGAGCTTGTAGACTGGCTATTTTCACAGAAGTAAGACCTTCCCAGAATAGGTGCAGTGTACTCTAGGGTTTGTGTGGTTAATAAACAGCGTTACATAAACTTACACATTAGTTTCAAGCCAAAGAAATTTGAATTAACCAATAATTGGGAGGACTTTGAGAGTACAGGGATCGACGGTGATTTGAGTTTTTATGAAATACGATGTCAGCTTGATGTTCAGGTTAAAAACCATAACTGCCAAAATTCTGATCAGATTCAAATTTATTATTTATTGTTCTCCATAGGCATACAGGACAAAGTATGGTGAAAAGAGTTACTTATTTGTGAGTGCTACTGTGCTGATGTCTGATGATGCTTTATTTGCTATATTTAATAGGTTCAGTGCTGTTGCAGATGAGGACAGCTACGAGACTGACCTGGAACGACAGCTGGAGGGTGAGCTGAACATGGAAGAGCTAATGAAGCACAGACCGGAGCCAGAGAAAGCCTGCATGGTAAGAGATTCGAGAACACAAGTCTCACAGGCTCAGTCATAATACAATAGTTAGGAACAAAATGATTATTATTATAATATTATTACTTATTAGTCATTTCTGTTATAATCACTAACTTCTCTGTGCTTTTCACTTCCATGCTGTGTGGATTAGGTGTCATTGCAGCAGTGACCATGTTGCTATCTTTATTCCTGGTAGGTAATCATCTAACCATTCGCAAGCCTTTTGGTGAACGTATGCATTACACACACCCCACATTAATAATGCTCACAATATGTTAGTGCGTTTGTTTGATTCATCAACAGCAAACCTAACAAAGTACCATTATGGTATTAAGAAATATGTTATGCTATTTGCTAAATGTCAGAATTATAGGCTTAGGGTTGCAAACAGAAGTTAAGTTGAAACAGCTGAAAAACCAAAGCAATTGCAAGCATTTTAATTAACAGGTTAACACTCCATAGTCTAATCTGTACGGTGAAAGAAAAAATAAATTAGCATGATACCGTATATGATGTAAATGGTTTTGGATTCCGTTGTCATGGTAATTTATACATTGCAGCCCTAAAAAGAATAATAATATATGTTTGGATCTTCTTTGGATTACTTTGGTACATTGATGTTAAAACTGGAAGACAAGCCAGCAATCCCCCCCAAATGCCTGATTTATTTATTTTAACAGATGCCTGTCTTTATTCGACAGATAAATTATGCACATGATTTTGTCTTTATTTTGTTTCTTTATTTTGTTTTTTATCCGAGGACCTCTGGTATTTTTGCACCATCATACTGTATTTACTTTATTCGGGGGCAAGCAATAAAAATATACAATTCACTTTCACAGGTCGGTAATATGAGAAGCAACGGAAGTTGAAGACACTGGAAGAAGGCCAAGCGTAGAGAGGTGTGAAGACATGAAGAATCAAAGTTGAAGACACTGCTAAATACAACCATAGAATACATTTATGTAAAGATATATTTTTATTCAGCCACATATTTAAGATAATACTGTGAATTGATATGGAGAGATTATTAACAACTGAGCTGTCTGTTATACCACAGGTGCCATAAAAATCATATGACTTTTCGGGAAGGGGGGCAGTTTAACAGTTGTGAAAGAACAGTAACCGAGTCATACAGGTGGGCAAATCTGGGTTCTCGCATTTCTAAAAAGAAAAAAAGACAAGAAAATACAAACGTAAGCCTTGGTGTGTTTTGTTGAGGTAGAAGATAAACATCCTAAGTGGATCTCACTAATGAGTTGAAGATTCTAATATTTTTCAATAACTTGTAAATGTTTAACTCTGGTCATTATGACCGGATTTGCCCACTAGTACATGGATTTCTGTTGCTGTTGATTGGCTTGTGTTTTGTATTGTTTGACTCAGTGTCTCTAATAGGATATGCCAGACAGTTATTTTGATTTAGTACATTACTCATAATCATGTGCACTTGGCTGATAGGATGACCTCTCAAAGCACTGCAGTCCATTCAATGTGTCAATGCACGATAACATTGTACATTTTTAGCAGACGTACAGGTTTCCCTCACTGATAAGAGGTTTAAACCATACTAAATCGGCCTCTTGGAAGAGGGCTTTCATATCGTTTCATATGATATGAAACTATATATCATATAATATAGTTTCATATTATCTATACTAACTCCTACGAATGTAGTGTCAATTGAATTGATACTGACGGATAGATTTGAAATTCAGCAGAGAAATCTTATGACAAAAGAAATAGCCGTAGGAATAATGTTCCAAATTGTTCACATGCAATGGTTTACATTGGCAGAGGCATTGAACAACTATGTTTTACTATCAGTAGTTCCTGAATTAATGTTAGCTCTTTTTGACAACATTTTTTGTTGTATTATTCATTTTTATTTTCTGACCAAACAGTTGCTCATACAGTACATCTCTCACGAGATCAAATACACACATGGTGTAGTTTCTCAATGTGTGGGTGTGTAAACCTTTACCACTTTAGGAAAAGTGGCAAGCCAATCTAAAATCATAAATGTGTGAAATATATCTAGTATGATTTTTTGAGCTATAGTTCAGTTCATACCAGTGATTTTGCATGAAGCCTAAGGTGATGCATAATAAAGTGTTGTTGACACAATATGGCAATTTTGTCGCCTATGAACTCCTTTCTTTTTCCATTCCAGATATGGCACACTTCAATTGCATTGGGTTGGCACTGCACATTTATTAACTGTCATGAGTGCACTGTTCACTGCTTTCAAACTATTGTCTGTAATTCATCACATATAGATCTACTGTCTGAGCACTCGACCAGGACTAGATCCTGCAGTGTGGATTTTAGGAATTTTCCTCTCTCAAGTGCAGGCAGCTTTGCCATTCAGAATAAATATTCCAGCCTATGACTGAACCAATTTTCCAAATTGTTTGTTAACACAGGCCTGGGTACTGAGGGCATAGAGAAAGCAAAGCGCTGCATTTACAATTTTAAATGTCAATACCAATTTCAAAATTTCAATTGCTTAGCTCTGCTTTCTACCCGGAGCCAACCTAGACTATCAAAATGGGTTGAGACAGCCGTGTACGTCTCTGAGGAATCTGTTGGGGAGATTGTCATTGTCACTGTACTTTTTAGTACATCATCAGTTTTCACAGGTTTAAATAAGAAAGCATCTTTTTGAGACCCTAATTTCTCATAGTGAGCTTGGAGGTGATCATAACCGTATGCAGGGGGAGTGTTCATAGTGTCATACTGACGTGGCCATGTTTTGTTTATGGTGGCATCAGCATGACATCAGGGCTCCCCTCCCAATTTTAATATAGGATGTTTATATTATTATTATAATATATTTTATATTTTTAATTCTAAATCTAAATAAAGCTAAATCATCTAGGTTATTTTCATTCCTCTATTGTAGGCATAGGCGGAGTTGATTGTAGGGGGTTATTTGACAAATAGTAAATGTTACATACAGACAATCAGTATAGTCACGTTACATTCGGTTTAATATGGCTTAACAGTTTGGACAGTTGTCAAGCACAACTCAATACAAAACTTTTAACTGTGGACGACACCCTAAGCATTACACCTGTAAGGAGGAGGTAAAAAGGAAAAGAAAAACATATAGGCCTACAGTGAGGGGGAAAAGGGGTGGGTGGGGGATTCAGATTTTACGGGGGCCAGTTTCGCACCCGTTCTGTGAAAGCCAAGGGGAATTAACATCTGGCAGGCGGCTGGCAGGCAGCTGTACTCAAATGGGCAACGCTTGAAGATATGATTGGCCAAACCCAGAACAGATGTTGCAGCTCAACCAATCAGTTGTGGCAGCGGCGACCTGCTATCCAATGAAACATGTGTGCGTTTTTAGCGTCACATGTGAGTGGACATGGGCGGTTTGAGGGTGGGGTGTGTGTGTGTGACTGACTCAGGGAAATATAGCAGCTTTTAACACCGTGTACCTGGAGATCTGAGTTCACTGGTGAGTCTAAATCAGTCCAACCATATGCGATTTGTCTCGAAAACGTCCATTATGTTGTGTAATACTTGTTGCATTCTTTTCCGAGAGTGGATATAGTCGTGCTAGTTCACATATACGAGTTCTGTGGTTGGATTGTGCTGCTGTGTAGTAGTAGCTCTCTGTCAAAGTATGGACCTAATGACAGCTTCGGTTACAGTGGACAGTGGTCCCTCTCAGATCATGTCCGGGTCTCAGGAGTTAAATCACTGACTTGCTTTGGCTGATTTATTCTGGCCGACACTGTCACATTTGATTTGATCATGCTGAGCCAACCAGTTTCTCTCATCGCTAGCTAAGCTAACGTAAGCTAACAGGGCTAATGGCTGGTGAAGAGGCATTCAAAATTGTTATGGTTTATAGAGCTAGATGCACACAAAGTTGTCGCTGTTCAAATTAAAACCGATATATAAACACTTTTTTTTCATCATGTTTTGTTCTGCATCACAGATGGAGCTCAGTCACAGACAGTGCTTGCGTGTCTACAATAAACTTCGAGGAGTTGTAATTTCCTTGTTGCTTTTAATCTAACATATGGGCTTTAGATTAGAAATTCCATTCGTGCCTGCCTGGTTGTGAATGTGAAGAAAACTGAGTATGACGTTCGATCCAAAGTCAATTGGTGTTCATAGTCCCTTAATCTATCATTCACAATATAGTTAATCTTAAATACTTAACATCTTGGGGTCCAGACCACAGCTCACTCGCATCACATGGCTCTAACATTGTAAACCTTTGTCCCATAGGCTCATACCTCATACAGAGGCTTATATAGATTATTAAAACCATATGCTTCTGTTTAGAGAGTGTGATTCGATATTGCATATATACTTATAAGTTGGTGACCTGGCTGTCAGCATGTGTAAAGTCTACGTTTGCACGTCTTATTCATGTGAAAAATGATTCTTCTGTGCTCAGTCAGGGAAGCCGATGACTCTGAACAGGCCTACACACAATACATTCTGAAAGCAGAATTCCACACGCACCCCTGCCCAGGTGCTGCCTTCAGGCAACATATTAAATAGCAACAAGTGGTACTACATTATATTAGTATATGATTGGGGAGTTATTATGGTAACTGCCTGGTTTGAATGGTCAAGATGGTGCACGTACAGCCAAAAATTCCAACGGGTGCAGGATCCAAAAAAAGACGGAAAGGAGAGAGGAGATCCGCACACCGTTTTTTAAATCTCCCAAAGTAATTTATTGAAGACAGAGTGGACAAAGAAATAAAACGTTTCGGCCTAACTGTTACCGTACAGTACGACTGTGTCAAAAAACGACTTTCTGTCCTTGACAGCCCATACACCAAACATCAAAGTCCATTAAAGTCCATTAAATGATGCTAAACTCACTTTGCCGTTTCCCGCTCGATTTGCCACTCACTTTATGCATGTGCATACCCTCTAAATAATCACAGACTCACTGTCCCTCCCTCCAGGGTATGACACACATACACAAGGCTGTCCGTCTGTTGTATGGGATTTATTTTACACTATGCCAATTTGCTCCTCCATTTGATTTGACTGAAACTAAGCCATGCAACACTACTAGTTGATCATCTGTGCATGTAAAAACAAAAAGTTAGTGTACACTTACACCCTCACAAGGCAAATTAGATCAACAGCTGCAGGACTTGACACTGTTGTCAAGTCCTGTTGATCACATTTGTCTTGTTCATGTCTTGCCGCACGACTATGCTGCATGCACGCATGTGTGCACCGCACACAAACAGACCGAGAGAAAGCAGCACCACCACCTAAACATACTAAAAGTGTCAATATCCTGTACACCTATGACGTGTGCACAATGCGCATGCTTCCAAATGCACCAATCGGAGAAACGGAGAGAGAGAGAGAGAGACGCACAGAGACACGTATGGCACGGGGGGAAGTATACATGAGAGATACGTCCTGCTCTTAAGAAACACGTCTGCTTAATACCAACACACTATTATTACTAACAAGTAATTATTATGACAACATGCTAATAATGCGCGTGAACACATATGCATGCACGCTGGACACAGCTCTAGACAGGGCTCTAGACACAGTTTAATGAATAATTATGTAAATGTAACCACTTAAGCCCTATTACTTCTTGACTGGGGTACCCTTGGGGTCTATACATTATCCCCTCTACACCAAATCTCTTTGCAGAGTTGCATATTATGAGATGCAGCCCAGAATAGGTGTACTAGGGTAGAGTTCATGTGGTTAAGCACATTTATGTGAGAGTGTATGGTAAAATGGTAAATGATGCATTTATATATCTTTACATAGATTGTGCAATACAGTCGTACACCGATGGCGGAGGAAACCATACAAGGCTGAACCCCTAGTTCAACCTTCAGCGTCTTGCTCAAGGATACTTCAGCACTACAATTTAGGCATTTAGCAGATGCTCTTAATCCAGAGCGATTTACAGTAAGCAAGAACAAAACATGGTATTGTTAATACATTAAATACATACAATATTCAAGAATCATACGTGAGCTAAGAACCGTGCAGTGGAGTATATCTATATAATGAAACTATGCGTATACACTATAGAGTGCTACGTCTACATAAAATGCTATCTAAGTTACATAAATTGAGCATTTGCATACACCTGTAAGGTTGTCGAGGCTGGGGCAAGTGCTACGGCAAAGATGGAGTCTGAAGAGGTGGGTTTTCATACTACGGTGGAAGATTGGGAGTGAGTCTGCCGTTCTGATTGCAATGGGAAGTGCATTCCATAGTTTTGAAGTTTGGAACGTGTGGAGCGTTTTTTTATTTCCATGCATTGCCTGATCTGAGCATGCGCCGCACGGGAGGGTTTGTATAGGGTTCGATGATCCGATCAGACTTGCAAGCTACAGTATGGGGGTGCCATACATTTGGTTGCTTTGAAGGCCAGCATCAGAGACCAAGCGAGCCTCCTCATAGCTGTCAATGTTATTTTGCATGGCTGTGTTAGTGTGTTGTTGAACTTATACACGGCTTAACGTCGAAAGTTACACGACTGACCCACCCAGGGGATGGCAATAATAATACTAATGACCGTAGTCTTACCGTGCAACATGAAAACCCCTGTCGGGTGGTCGTTAAAAGTTGATTTCTCCCTCTGTCATTTCCTCGTATTTCTAGCCTACTGCAGGCCTGGTTGACTACCGGCAGCAAGGGCCGTCGGGATCGGGAGTCGAACCCGCGGCACAGGCTCAGCAGCCTAGGTGCCCAGACGGTTGAGCATAACGTCCGGGCCAACTTCAGTATTTCTAAAGTACATACAGGCCACAATTCTGGGTTTAAGTTAAGTGCTCAGATGGTTACATCATTCTATTTCCAGTTCTCACCACAGTTACCTTCCCCGTTCCCCCAACACAATGTACGTACTACAGTACGTAAAGTTCACTTTGAAGCAAGAACAAAAAAATATGTATTTGCTAATTTTGCTTGCAAGTTGCAACTCCCATCATAGGGCAATTGCTAGGTCAGCAAATTAAATTAAAGGACAACTTTAGTTTTTTTTCAACCAAGGTTCATGTTTTAGGTTGTAATTAGAGAAAGTAAAAGATGAGATAGTGATTTATTTTTAATTATTATTTACTAGTCAAGAAATTACATCTGGCCACAAAAGATCATGGGATCTACTGAATGTGTCAAACTGACATATTGAGCCTATGCCACGCAGTGTGGCTTTCTCCCAGTAGGCTACCTTCACGTTCAGTAGATCCTTGTGATCTTTTGTGGCCAGATGTAATTTCTTGGTGTCTATAACATTTTGTAAAAAAAATACATATTTAGCTCGAATGCCCCTGCCCCCCTGTCAAAAACAGCTAAAGTCCTTAAAACAAAAGAAAGCAGCAAATGAAAAAAAAACTTTTACTTTCTCTAATAACAATCTAAAACATGAACCTTGGTTGAAAAGAAAAACTAAAGTTGTCCTTTAAAACAGCCTGTGCTGTGTAATATATAAGTAACTACCGGTAGTAGATATTATGTTATACGGTTTGTGTCACTTTTGGAATTGAAAAGACTTGCTAGTTTGCTTTGGGAGTCAGGACTTCATTGTACAATGCATTCATACAGCCTTACAAACCTAATGCACTGACAAGCATTAATTCATTGGCAATGGCAGTTGTGGCATTTGTGTTATTGACTCATTGATTGATCATGCATCGTTGTGCGATTTGGCTCACCATCACCTGATGTAGTGAGGAGCACATTTGACCTGGCATTGACCACATGTTTCCATATCTTGTTGTTCTAGAGCAGAGCAGAGCAGAGTAGAGTAGACTGGTTACTCTCAGTTGTGGTACTGCATTCAGGATCCCAGGCCTAAACTCATCAATGGCTGCGGTTACATGAGGGCTTTTTCATTCAGAATGAAAACTTCAGAATTAATTAATTCAGAAGTAAGTTTTTTGCTGCGTGTTTACATTGGAAATGGTCATTCCGAATGAGTGTTTACATGGACAATACTTTTAAATGCCATTATTTCATTCCACATCAGGTTTGGGGCTGGGAAGGCTTCTGATTGGATAGGGGGCGGGGCGGATATGTTTACCTCCAGTGGTGGAAAGTAAATAAGTACATTTACTCTACAATTTCTTTTGTAGGTATTTCTGCTTTACTTGAGTATTTCCAATTTCCAATACTTTCCACTACATTTCAGGTAAAACAAAATAATAATAAAAAAACACTTTTATGCCATATTACTTTATATTTGATGTATCCTGTAGCCTATGAGAGGTTGCTCTCAGAGATGTAAAATTAATGTCTAGTTTCTTATAATTAATCGCAAAACAAGAGCATAATATAGCCATACCAATTACATGGAAACAAGCATGCACAGAAAGACCAGAATGAACTTAAATCCGAATGAGTGTTTACATGAGTCCACGATTGTTTCAATAGGATTTAAAAATGGAATAAACCGGTCAGTTACATCAGATCTAAGTTTAAGTCAGATTGGCCATTTTCATTCAGATTTAAGTTTTTGTAGGTGTCAACTTTTAATAGGATTTAACTTTTATTCTGAATGAAAAGGGGATTTAACGGTCCATGTAAACGTAGCCATTGATTAGGCTAGTACTCTGGGTAATGGAGTAATGGACTGCTTCGGGGAACGCCTGTATGTCTGCCTGTATGCTTGTGTGTAGAAGCTACATGTAACACACAAATTGACACAATCGCTGATAGCTCACAAACCTACCTCAATATTTAAACACATGACATGTACTCACACACACACATACACGACACCTTGTATATCAAGACTAAACATTTACACTGTGTATGTATACTAATGCATGTAAAATAGATATATGCGTGCAGGGCAATACGCACAAGCACGTATGAATACACAGAATATGGATATATTTTTTAATTAGATAAGAACCAGGCACACAGCACAGAAGCACCTCAGTGGGTGCTTACTGCTTATTCTTTCAAGCCCAACACACACCGTCTGTGAAGCGGCACATCCGCACAGCAACACCCACAGGACGCGGCGCGCTACCGCGCGGCTGGCCAGCCACGCCCACGGATTCCCGGATAGAAGCCGTGCGGCAACGCCTGGAAAATAGAACAGCGCCGTATCGGAGCGTCAGGCGAGGCGTGAACGCGCATCTGACGCCACCGGTGTGGGATAGGTTCATTGAAAATAACGGAGGCGGCTGTTTTGACGCGCGGCGTTCACAGACGGCGTTCACAGACGGAAGTTGTGCCTACTGAGTAGCAAAATCATATCTGATTGCATTAAACAACGTTAAACTCACTTTGCCACTCGATTTGCCACTCACTTTATGCATGCGCAATTTTAAACTACCAAAAACTAATAATTGTGTCTTCATGTACATGATGTACAGTACATAAGATAGTCTTGCATATTGAAACTAGTATGACTATGAGGGACTTGGCATTCATTTAGTAGTATTAAAATAATACTGGGGGGAGGGGGTCCAAGTTCATATGCCGGGGCCCGGAGGGTCAAAGGCATCGTGACATTCATCAACTGAAATGATGGAGTTGGAATTTCTTATGCTGTGTATGAAATCACATACGTACATCATACATGGGCAACTGGCGGCCCAGGGGCTGCGGCCCGCAGGTTAATATATATTATTGATTTCAGCTAATTACTAGTATTAAAATGTTATTGTCTTTTTTATGTCCAATGTATGTATAATAGTTCATAAAGTCAAATATAAGTAAGTAACCTTGCCGAGCCATGGGGCCCATAGGGCAGGAGCCTATCTCCTGTTTCTGTAGCGTGAGGCAGCTTGATGTACAAGTACACCCCCTGGACATGACGCTAGTATGTCGCAGGGACTTACCCCCAATCCAACCCTTGATGCTGAGTGTCAAGCAGGGAGGCATTGGGTCCGATTTTTAGAGTCTTTGGTATGACCCGGCCAGGGATTGAACCCCAACCTCCCAGTCTCAGGGCGGACACTCTAACCACAAGGCCACTGAGCTGGTAGATAAAGTCAATATAACTATAACTAAATGCATTTGAAATTAAATAGAAAGGTTACTTTTCCAATTCATAAATAGCTAACAAAATATTCAGGATTTAAATTCAAATATAGCAAAAATAGATAATCTACAAGCTCAAAATGTGTCGCACTGCCACGCGTTTTGCGCTTGTAGATCGGCAATTTTTGCTACGATTTCTACGATTTTTGCTAATCCTATCAGTGCTAATGTACTGCACTGCAAGACAAAGTATCAGAAGTTGCACACATTTTAGTTTTTACCTACGAGCCCCTTTGGTCTTTTTCATATTTTAGCATTGTACAACATTAAATAATAGGCAATAGTTTTTTTAATTCATCTAAATAAAAACAATACTCATAATGTCATAGGGAAAAAGCATTGTGATTATCTATTCAAATTTGATTCCAAAATTCACCCCCTTTGGTAATCACAGCCCTTGAATATATGTCTGTCAGATTTGCAGTTGCACATCTGGAGATTTCAATTATTGATCATTCTTTGTACAGTTGTTTAACTAAAATTGTTGCACTTCCAAATTGGACGGAGAGTTCATTTAATCGCAGTTTTTAAGTCCTGCAACACATTCTGACCAGGCTCTGACTTTGCTCTCCAGGATATTGACCTTTTTGAACTGGCTTAGTGGCTTTTGTTTTGTGTCATTGTTCTGCTGGAAGATGGACTACCTTTAATCCCAAGGCATTGTTCTGTTGCAGACAGAGATGTTTTCTTCAACCTGGCATCCTTATTTTGGACATTTTGGTATCCTACCAGGAAGCCCACAGCGACACATTGTAACTGCCTATTTTCAACGTGTGACACCATTGTACAGCGAAGTACAAATTAGGGCTCAAGTTGTTAACTTTTACAAGAGTTGCCTTGGGTCATTGTGGCTTCCTTGACCCGTACTCTACTTGCCCTCTCACTGAATTGTTGGAGTACAGCCTGTTCTAGGCAGATTTACAATTATTATAATTTTATCCAGTAATTTTATCCAGACATTACTTTCCTATATGTTGGTACTTTTCAAGCCACTTTATCAAACACTCTTGGATTTGAACATTGCTTTATGCTGTAGTTTTAAGTACTGTAGATTATTTTATGTTCTATATATTATATATATAATATTTATAATCATTTTGCATTTATTCTGTTAATATAGATACTATAGACTATAGTATTTCTGTTAGCGGCCAGTGATAAAAAGCATAATTAAGTCTGGTGATTGTAAAAGTGCTGTAAAACAATAACGTTTGAAAAACATCTGGAAGAGGGGGGGGGGGGGGTACTGCCATTTTGATTGGTCTTCTGCTCTTTGCCATGCAGGCAGTTGGACAGATACTCATTTAGATACACGATTGGATTATACAGCTAACAGCTACATAGTAGATGCTTCGACTGCAGGAATGAATATGTGAGGTCAGAGAGGTGGCCTTTGGCATCAGACCAATTCTTATCACCCTGACAAATGATAAGCCTTCTTTTCCTGGCATGTCCTCTTTAGATGCAAAGGAACCACTGATTGCCGCCCATTGTTTTGAGAGAGAAACTGGACTGGCTGCATCTTTCAATCACAGAAAAACTCCTCAGATTGTCTGAGAGGCTGCATTCATTAAGGGGTTTTTCACTTTTTAGCATATACTAGCCTAACAACTTTAGGATTTTCTCTTAAAAAAAATCTGACTGGACCTGGCTAGGCTATAGTGGACATCTTCAGTTAACAAACAATACTAATCAATCAATCGTATTTGTTGTACTATATTCTATATTTCTTTAACCTACTATCAGAGATCGGTGAACAGGCAGCCGCCCCCATCGGTGTCACGTGAACAGGGTGCAGCAACGTCACTAGACTGGCTGAGATTTGTGAAGAATAAGCAGGGAGAGAACAAGCCCGAGGTGCGGCACTTTTCTTAGCCTCGCATCGTTCCTTTTTTTCCAGCCAGAGGAGGTGAACAGAATAATCTGTTCCAATATTTTAGAGACCCAAATGCCTGGTCCCACCCAAGCACTTTCCCCAAATGGAGAGAATAACAACGACATCGTCCCGGTCCTCCCGGACAACGGATCCAACATCATTCCTTACAGAAAAAACACAGTGCGAGGAGAGCGCGCCTACAGGTAAACCGTTGTAATGCCGCATTTGTTGTGGTGGGCTCATAGAAACGGCTTTCATTTAGAATTAAAGATGCTGCAAAAAAGAAAGAAAGAAACGGCGCGTTTTTAAACCGTTTTATTTCATATACAGCCTATTACAGGCGATGCAACAACACTGACTGACTGGCTGACAGCAGACTGGGGGAATAACCCCCATGTCTGCTCTCAGAGAGCTCTGGTCTTATCAGTGGAGCTACTATGGCGCAAATCGCCCCAAGGCCCTTCCAAGAAACACCCCATGGCCGATATAAAAATCGGATAAATGGCATTTTGTCGAGTACAGCCGTAGACCCACACCGCACTGAAGACGAGTTTTCCCCCGCGGTGCTCAGACAGGGAGCTTGTCAAAAATGTCCTGCGAAAACACAGCCGCCCCTCTCTGCTCTGCTAGAATATTTTCATCATGACATGTCATGTTTGATGCTGATCATGTGTTGCGGGTGAATGTATTGCAGACAGTCGTATTGTCACACGTAAAACCCCCCATTTTAATAAGTTGCTCATGATCGTTTTCCTGTGTGTAAATCGTTCCCAGGCAATTCTGCACAGCCCGTACGCCGCTATAATGTGTCCCTGCATGGCTAACAAAGCTAACAGACATCCGCTTTGTTGACATGATACCCACTGTCCCAGTTTCCTTCCCAAGAAGTCACTATGGAGGCTCTCTGACATATCTTTAATGATAATAATCACGGTTTGTTATACAAAATAACACCCTGCCTGCACCACCTATAAGCTTTGGGAAGCTTTTGTTCTTGAGAGTGGAATAATGATTTCTAGGCATGATGTAATTACAGACTACAGTACATATTTAGTCAATGTAATCTAATCCAATCAAGTACAGATGTGTAGGTTTTTTGCTATCCAGCTTCCCCCGTTTACTGTTGAGAGCATTGCCATCGCCTGTAGCTGTACATGACTGAATCACCTTTTTTCAGTTTAAAGAGAAACACTGACATTATTTCGAAATAATTTATTCTGGAATTCCTGCAGACCTTTTTCCAATTTAAGTGAAAAGTATGTTTAGCCTACCTTTCAATGGATTATTTCCCTGTGCTTTATGCACGATTATGCTTTCATAATTGGCCTATTCAAGTATCACCCATAGCTTTGAATTTTCTACAGTACTTGACATCATCATGCTTTACATAAATAAACCATAGAAATAAACCAGCTGTGGGAAAAGACAAAGAAGCATATTGAAATAACATTGACACATTAGGTTTGACCTTTTGGTTGAAATAATTTAAATATTCTATCCTACCAAACTATATTTAGAGTAGACTCAAGTTGTTGAAATACTGTGGGATATTATAATTTTTCATTGGAAGGATTGCAGCACATTTCAGAGTTGTTGCATTTCCAATTGAGACTTTGCTCCTTGCTTGATGTCTGAACCACACTAACTCACTATTGATTGATTGAATACTTTTTAGTCAGACATGTAAACAGCATGTGCTATAGTAAGACATTAAGCTGAAAGGATAACGCAAACAAAGTCCTGGGGACTTGTTTCCATTGTGGTCCTATGTATTTAGCTCAATTATCATAGTTCGTAATGGTGGTATTGACTTTTCGGACACTATTTTTGGTCTGGAATTTTGACTAATTCTTTAGGACATACATGGTGAACTGGCGGCCCTCACTCTGTTAACTCTGTTAATATTGGAATACTGATATATTATTGATTTCAGCTGTTACAATTCCAAACATGCAAACATGGCCTGCTTTAATTACGTCGGTCTATAGTAGCTTAATGACTATTACAATGTTTTTTTGTCTTTTGTTTTTATGTCCAATGTATTTGCATTTAAGTTCATGAGGTTAACATAAGTATAACTAAATGCTTTTGAAATTAAATACAAATGTTACATTTCAGGATTTCAATTAAAAAATATCAAAAAATATAATTCAGGATTTCAATTCAAATTCAAAAAAAGTAATAGCAGCATCTGCCATTTTTGCTACGAGAGTATATGCAATGTGGCCCTCTGGAGTGAGTGTGGAACCATAGGCCCTCTCCAGCTTCAATGTTGCCCACCCCTGCTTTAGGCTGTGTATGCACAGATGCTTGTTTTTGTCAATAATAGTACAGTTAACCCTATAGTACTTAAAGTTCACAAAGCGTTGTGATGCTCATTTTTGCCTAAATGTTTGCCTATTATCACATGCAGAATAGGGATGCTAGTGTTCATGTTCTGAACCAAGACCATTATTTTGTGATGTTTCATTTTCAGCTGGGGGATGGCGGTCAATGTATATTCTACCTCAATAACCCAGGAGACTATGAGCAGGCATGACATCACTGCCTGGGTAAACGATCTTCTCTGCCTGAACTACACTAAAGTGGAGCAGCTCTCCTCAGGTATAAATCAAACTTCTTCCTTCAAAACAAAACAAAAACGTGCTCAAACTGCTCACGGCTTCCTCTTTCTCTTGTCCTACCAGCTCTGCAATCCCAAGTTTTGAGGAATGCTTTAGTTCTGTTTTCTTTTTGTCACTAACATAACAACAGTGATGGTCTGGTTGGTTCTTTAACATAGGTATGTTAAAAGCAGCCTAGAAAACATCTGCACCTTCCTCTTGGAGAGGTTAGGAATCTATAAATAAGATGTAGAGTTTGCCACATCTCTGTCTAGTAAACAGCAACAGTGTTAAGTCATGAGTCTAGTGAAAGTAAATAATACCAATTCCTCTATGCGTTTCCAAACTTTCCACTATATTTTACTTTTGATGGGTTATTTATGGCCCCTGCCCAACCACACGTGATACTGGAGATACTGCAGACTTGATGGTTATTTTAATTTAATTCGTAAAACTACACTATCATTTCTCCAGGGACTATTTTCTGGAAGAGATATATTTGTTGTTGTGTGGATGTCTTCAAATATGTTGTGAATGACAGTTGAAAAAACAAACAAAAAACAACAAGTTAAAAAATCTAAAGTAAAGTCAATGCTTATAACATGAAAGAAATGCCGGTATGGACCTTTTCAATAACTGGTCTATAGCTATTGCAGTTATATCTTTTTTTCCCCTGCCATTGTAGGAGCTGCCTACTGCCAGTTTATGGACATGCTCTTCCCTGGCTGCATCAGCCTTAAGAAGGTCAAGTTCCAAGCCAAACTGGAGCATGAGTACATTCATAACTTTAAAGTGCTGCAGGCATCATTCAAAAGGATGAATGTTGATAAGGTGGGTTTGCTTAATGCTAACGCTACAGTGTTTGTAATGGCTTCACCTTCGTGTTGTTTTTCTAAATGTGCTTCACTTGGCACACACACAAATTAAACACAGCGCTTTTTCCGATGTCTTTGTATTATTTTAACTGAGGTTTTCCCCTCCCCCTCCTCGTCTTCTAATCAGATTATTCCCGTGGAGAAGCTAGTTAAAGGCAGATTTCAGGACAATCTCGACTTCATCCAGTGGTTTAAGAAGTTCTTTGACGCCAACTACGACGGTAAGGAGTATGACCCTCTTCAAGCCAGACAGGGCCAGGATGCCATTCCTCCACCAGATCCTGGCGAGCAGATCTTCAACCTGCCAAAGAAGTCCCACCATGCAGCAAGCTCCCCTACCGCAGGTAAGAAGAATGCCACATGGACAATGGAAGTAATGGCTCTAGGGGCAATGGTCCTCAACAGGCGGTCCCTGACCGGACACCTCTCTGTGGACCCTGGGCAAATTAGAGGAGAAAAGAGGGGGGAAAAAGCGACTGCGAGTTGAATTCTCCGTTGTATTCGCTGAATGCCGAGCGACGCAGCGCTCTGAATGTGGACCGACCCATACACAACCATTCAACAGTTAGAGTCAAGAGGGGGACGGGGAAATGAATGCGTGTGTATGGTGGCAGACGCATGCATTGCTGCAAAAATAATGTAGAAAAGCTCAGTGTTCACTCAAAATGGCGTGCGTTTTGGGTAAGCATAAGCACCAGCCATTCTCTGATAGTAGTAATAAAAAAAATAAAAATCCCACTCTCAGATTCCACTGCAACCAATGTTCAGTTCAGTTCAGTTTTATTTCCGGAAGGAGGACATACAGTTAATACATAGCACACATAGTTTCCATCTTTTCTTTTTTTTCTTCTTTTTTTTGAGTGTCCGTAGCTCATGTCCTGTCCAATGTACTGTATTACTGGCTGGTGTCCAAACAGCTTTGTGATGGAATACAAAATGCAGAATTAATTTCCCTATTATTGGATGAGTCCACTGACACCACTGTTGCTGGTGTTTGTGAGGTATTATCCATCCATCCATTTTCAACCGCTAATCCGTAGGTATTATGATGAGGCAAAGGGTGAGTTTAGGATTGTTAAACCTCAGTGGACAAAGTCTTGGTAGTCAAATTTGCTATTTCTCTTTAAAGAGGCTATTTATCTTATTAAGCAGGCACAACAATACCTCTCCTAATTATTTGCTGTGGATATTTGGAGGTGAATATATTTCAAAGAAAAAAAAACATTCTCATTCTCTACACCCCAGAGGGGACCCGATTTGTATAAACTTGATTTGACTGTACTAAACAGGCATAAGCGTTTCTAAGGGTGGGGGTGAGGGGGGGGGGGAGCCCTGTGGGGCCCTATGTGGCCCGCGACGTGCAATTTTATTTGCGCGTGTGCATGGGACCGGACCATGGTCTTATTCAAAAATGATTTGTGGACCTTCAGAATTTCTAGTTGAGTACCCCTGCTTCTAGGCTAACATGCTATTCGTAATATACATAATGTATAGATAGATAGATAGATAGTTTTTATTAAAGTGTCCTACATCATAAGATGCCCAGCCCGCACGGGCATACAAGACACTCACAAAATTGTACATATATAATAATACATATACACAAATAGACAGTTACTCATGGATACATCGTTCTCCAATGTAACTGCCATGCTTTCTCTATACATTTTCCAAAAACAAAAACTTCATTACTGAACAACCAATTTAACATAAAACACTCAGACATCCAAAACAGATATGGGTTCTTATCCTGAATTTTTTCAAATAAAACGTTTCTTAAATCATGGTATAGTGGACAATAGAAAACAAAATGAACTCCCAGGTCACAAAGAGCACACAGTCGCTGCTCCTCAGGAACGCCAGTATATCTGCCAACCTCAAATGCCAGAGGTAAAGCACCAGATTTTAACTGGGCACAGAGGGACCTCTGTCCTCTTTTTAAATTAAATGCAACATAAGGTTCAGTCATGTAGTCCTCTTTAAATTGAATATAACTTCTTAATTTCGCCTTCTTCACAATGTCCACCCTCCATTTCTGCTGATGTAACATTGACAGTTTATATTTGACTGTATTAATGTTACAATGAAGGTTATTTAAAAAATAGCCCCACACACCTGCTGCATAAAACAGAATGGAAGAGACCATGGCGTCATAGAGCTTGGTAAATGTAGCAAAACCTAAATCAGGGCAAAATTCCATTTTACTTAATATGGCACCTAATGCTCTACCTGCTGAGTCAGCCAATACATTCTTTCCCTCAGAGAAACTCATATATTCATGAAAAACAAAACCAAAGTATTTGTATGAGGGGGAATAAGTCAAAGATATTGACCCGAACATAAAACTGTGGTTACTTTGCTGTACAGTTTTCTCTCTGTTAATCGAAAGTCTCCATTTACTGCACCATAGAATTTTTGCACTTGAACTGAACACCAGGACATAACTAATTTAATTGATTCATAATTCTTATTAAAACTGTCTCAGTGCCACCTTTGGGCGTCAGGTGTGGCGCGCTACGAGCTTGTAGATCTGCTATTTTTGAAGAATCGTTATATTTGGGGTCCTTGACATGGAAATATTGAGAACCACTGATTAGGCGTGGGTCCCGAAACTCGGGACCAAGTATGTACCGAACCGAACGTGCCTGGGTACCGGGTACCCATTACAATAATTCAATTTTGGTTCTCTCTATCGGTTCTCACAGACACGCGGTCACACGCTATTTATTTATTTTCTACCCTTTTAATAGAAGCGCAGGGAACAGAGCTGATCTACAAGCCTACACCGTGTTGCATCAGCGACGCGTTGTGGGCTTGTGGCTTGCAGAGGCGGGGCTATTTCTCTGCATGGAGTTGTCGAGGAGTGTAGAGACAGAGAGACGCGCGGTGCAGAGAAGCATTGAAGCAACGTCATTATTAAAGTTTCTTAAACGTAATTTTCAAGTGAAGTTTATGGGAGGCAACTTTTAAGAGAGGGGACAGGAGTCTTGTGCTCTGCTGCCTGAGTTGCCTCACTGCATGATCATGCATGTGCGCTGCACAGCATTGAATCAACATCAACCCACCTCGGATGCGTGTGTGTGTGTGTGTGTGTGTCTGTGTGTGTGATCACGGCGTAGGCCGTAGGGTCCAGACTCCAGAGGCTCAATTAGTTTAGACTCTAAATTAATTAAACTAAACTCTAATAAACTTTAGAGCTTGCAGTCGAACTGTCGAAGAGAGGTGGCGAAGAAAAGAAAAACAACAAATGATAGCCTACTGTGGCAGCATGCACATTTCTGCAAGCCGCCTTTGTTTTCAATGATCCCACCATTCGCACGTCGGCAAAGCCGTTCTCACCTATCGGCTGGAGATGCCCCCCCCCATTAGCGATGCTAATTTGTGTGTGTGTGTGTGTGTTGCTCTCAGATCTCAGACATGCTTTTATTTGTCATTGTCAGTAGTTAGTAGTAAGAGAAGTAGCCTACAACACTATTGCCCTGGGTAAATACAGAATAGATATATTATATTTAAAATAATCACTATATTATCCACAAATGGCTCAATAAAGGAGAGGATGTTACACTATTCATTGTACATTATATATATACTCAAATTGACATTGAGCTTTTTTGTTAAATAAACATTTGACCTCTTATTTAAGTTATTTTATACCATTTTGGAACCGAAATAGGGAACCGTTAAGAACCGGAATCGGTACCGGTCTCGAAAAAATCCTAACGATACCCATCCCTACCACTGATATAGAAACATGAGGTTTTTGCAAGAAAACTGTCAGGATTTAGAAGACATTTGTAGAATCGTCCTCGGGTCTAAATGGGTTAACAACAGATTTCCATCCACATATATTCTATGCTCATCAGCTCAATCACTGACCATAACCTGTTTATGCTGCAGGAGTCTCTAGAGCAAGTGCTGCTACTACACCCAAGACTTCAACACCGTCATCTAGACCGTCCTCGGCCAAAAAGATCCCTGCAGCAACACCTCCTGCGAAAGGAGAGAAGGAACTGGAAGCTCAGGTCACACTGCTTAATGATCAGGTACAGGCATACAATCATTTACATAGATTTGTGTACCTTGAAGGCATGACAGGTATTTGGCAAAAATGTAGCATTTACATTTTTAACAGCTTTTCCCACCCTAAAACATGATCATCAGGTCTTATTGGAGGAAGAGGTTTTTCAAAAATGTTTACAGTATTTGTTAAAATGTCGTTTTTATGTGGGCACCCCCACCAGTTCATTCAGTATGCCTGGTTTGCCTAGTGGGTGGTGATGGGTGGTGGTCCACCTGAACTTAAGCCGCACCCACAACTGTAGTTGTATGATAAAGGGGGAGGGGTTAGGGGTGGGGCTGATAATGTGATATTACTGCTTTTTTCATTGGCACGTTTGACTGTCAAGGGTTCAGCCTCCAGGAAGAAAGCCTAAATACAAAGGGAATACACCATTGCACATAAAAACAACTCCAGGGTGCTTTTCAGAGATCAAATCTGCCCCATCTGCTTGCTTGGCACTCTAGCGTCTTTATTTTGACAAGCTCTGGCAGCATCATAAGTGTTAACCCATTCTGGGCGGGAACGCCTTTTGGTGTTTTAAGCATTATGTTAAACTTTAGCTATTGAAAAATAGCAGATCTACAATCAATACATCTTGTAGATCTGCTATTTTGGGGAAATCGTGAAAATGTGGTGCAAATCATTGAATATATATATATATATATATATATATATATATATATATATATATATATATATATATATATATATATATATATATATATATATATATATATATATATATATATGCTTTCAGAGCGAACCTGTTTTTTTTATTGGTTTTTTGAAGGGACAGACAGTAGGCTGACAGGAAACGGGAGAGAGATGGGGGGATGACATGCAGTAAAGGCCGTGTCGGGCTCGGGAGTCGAACCCGCGGCACACTGCGACTGCATTACCAGTCGGGTGCCCAGACTGTTACGCCACCGCCTGGGCAGAGCGAACCTGTTTAACTCAAATATTAGCTTCTGGGGGTCCCTGGAACAACATATTTTTGAAAGGTCCACAGCTTTGATTTGAAAGAACTGACGGTTGTGACAGATCTGCAGTTTGTTCCAGGTACTTTCTGCGGTGCATAAAAACTGAACACTGCTTTTCCACGTTAGCTCTGACTCTGGGTTCAGTAAAGTATCCTTTTATAAACTAACTGTAGTATTCTGAAATATATTGTTGACGGACTGGGAGTGTAGTTAAATATCTGAGAACTGGAGTGATACGTCCACTTTCTTGGTATTAGTACGAACTCGAGCAGCAGCATTCTGAATCAACAGCAGCTGTTTAAGATTAAACATTAATGCCAAATGAGTTGCATCCGCCTTTTGTAATGTGATGGTATCAGTTTCAGTGCTGAGCAATGCTTCTATGCATCGTCCGACTCGATACAAAGCATATGCAATTTCACTGCCTGCTACAGTATGTTGGCTAACGTTGCCTGCTGTATTGTTCTGCATGTGACAAAACATTGTGTAGTTGAATATTGATGCATATGTTAATGATCTTGTTTTGTAGGTGAACACATTAAAGCTTGCATTGGAAGGAGTGGAGAAGGAGAGAGACTTTTATTTCAGCAAGCTGCGAGAGGTGGAGACGCTGTGCCAGGATCAGGGTGAAGAGACCGCCCCGTTTGTGGAGCAGTTAATGGAGATCCTCTACTCTGCAGATGAACAGGTCGGTGTCCAAAACTCCTGGTTGATCCGATCAACCCCCGATTGATCCATCAACCCCTGACTAAAGACGTTGTGAAATGGTTAAAGGCGTAGTGAAATGAAAAATACGTTTTTCACACTTGGACCATATCCGTGGTCATCATATGGGCATACCTAACAATGGATGCCAAAAAAATGGACGAATTCTCATTTTTGTGTGTTTTTTTTATATCAAAAGTCCATACTTTTCTTTTTATTACTTCCTGAAAACGTGCTGCGTGATGACATGTAGAGATTGAAGCTAAAACTTCAAAATAAAATGTCCACCATTTCCGTTGCCCTACACCTTCAATTTGGGCATTTTATTTTGAAGTTTCAGCTCTGCTACACGCAGCACGCACGTGTTTGTGTGTGTGTTTGTGTGTTTGTTTACAAGTGTTTGTTTACAAGTCAGACAGTCGACCAGCTCTACCAGTTTACTGCTATGTGGCTTATTTCTAACCTATAATGTTTCACATACATACAGTACATATTTTAGCGTGATGATTAAGTTTAAAACAAGTAATACACTGTCTGGATGTCACCTTGAATGAGATAAAAAACGAAGTGTTCACACCTGCAGTGAATCGAAGTCAGGAAGCGAAGTGAAACCCCTGTTTTTTGGTGAAGTAGAATGCTTCACACCTGCCAAACGAAGCACTTTCCGACAATACGCAGCAGGATTCGTTTTAATCGCAGTATAGCATGCTGGTGTGAATGCGACATCATCTTAACACACTATGGCAGTTGGGACCAGTTTGGTTGCTGATTAGATAAGTTGGCACTGGGGCTGTTAACCGATATTAAAAAGAAATGGTTTGAATTGAAAAAAGATTGATTGATTGAAATATTTATTAACAGTTTGCAGAATTACAGTACATTTCAAGCACAACTCAATACAAAGACTGTTAACTGTGAGTGGACGGTTTGGACCCGCGGTCCGACCAATCCTAAATAGATTTGGACACATAGTGTGTCCTCTGCTATATTATTTTCACCATGACATGAGAGATGAGACTGCTCGTCTATGAGCGACGTTACCCAAGCCTCTTCGAGGCAGCGGAGCGGAGGGTTGCATAATATTAGTGCATTTAGCAGCACCGACATTCTTTGCCGGAGCCGTCAAAAATCTCAAAACAAAACTGTCCCACATTGCTCAATTTGATTTGTAGTTTGCTTTGCGTTTCATGGGGGCCGCCATGATTGCATTAATATAGCCGGCGGTGTGATTGTGTGTGTGCGTGTGTGTGTGTGTGTGTGTGTGCGTCGGGATTGGGGTCAGAGAGAGAGGGCTCGGATCCTCATTGTTCCTTTTCGGGTAACTGCATTTCAGAAGCCCCGAAAGAGACATTTTGGAATGGATCCTACCCTCCCTGCACGAGGGACAAGACAATATTATGGGCCCGAAACGGCTCGGTTCTCTTCTCGGATATTCGGTTCCGGGTGGAGCCGTGCTACCCTCTACTTTGAGCACCTGTAATCTTACACAGCAGCAAGATTGCATCAGCCTGAGCTCTAAGCAAGTCAAACTCGTAGTACGATGGTGTCTTATGCCGAATGCGCATCATGTAACGCAGCGCGTTGTTGGTCCTGTAGATTTGCCCTCCCTTGTTGTGAACACACAGACTCAACAGAGCAGTGCAGACACGCACACAACCCGACTCACTCTGTACAGTATATCGATAAACCGCTGAAAGCAGGCGATCCATTTGTGATGGCAAACAATTTACAACCACAGACTCGACCGAAAGCATGTCTTGGGGTTCTGTACAGTATGTACAGTATTGAAAAATGTAAAAAACTTTGCTGCTGCTATATAAATATTAAGTTTTTCAGAAAGCTTAGGTCAGGATTTAGAGGGCTTTTTAGAATCGGCCTCAGAGCCTAGCGGACACGGGGCCATATTGTCATTGCATTTGATCTTTTACTTCCGTTAAGTACAGTGGAAGAGACGGGAAAGGTGGTAGAGAAAGGGGATGACATGCAGTAAAGTGTCATGGGTCGGATTTGAACCAGGGCCAGCTACAAGAAGGACTATTAGTGACGGGTATAGCGCGTCGCAGTCCCGCCCCCTTTCAGAACGACGAGTGGCCCAGGAAATGAATCCCAATGCATTTTTCCCATAGACATTTCGAAACGTATTTATTTAAAGACCTTTTAAGCGTCATACGAAGCCAACTCTTGTCGTGACAAATCATGACAACAAACACAATATTTTGGACCAAACAAATAATTACAAAGAAGAAAAACAACAAAAAGTGTCGTAACCTGCCGTTTTTTTCTACTTTCTAATTCTTTGTTTGGCCCGAAAAATTGTGTTTGTTGTCATGATTTGTCACGACAAGAGTTGGCTTTGTCCGAGGCGTAAACGTCTTTAAATAAATACTTTCTGAAAAGTCTGAGGAAAATGAACGAGGATTTCTTTCCCGGGTCTCTCGAGGGGGCGGGACTGCGACGCTCTATAGCGATGCGTCAGGTAAGATTAGGGGTTAACTCCGCCCACTTTGAGAGGGAGAAAGTGTGTTGCACTGTTGTGCTAATTACAATGTGGAGCATGAGTTCATGTGAGAGACAGAGAGAGCGGGGAGAGAGAGCGAGAGAGGGAGGGATAGAGAATACCACACTATTACTTGTGAGAGAGATAGTGTTGTCTGTTAATCCCCCCACACGGTAACTCTGTCATTTCTCAACCGTTCCGGATGCCGGACGGCTCGCCTTCCTGTGGGTCTGATTTGCACCACTTAGTTCACACGGGTGTGATTGTTGTGTTAATGATGAGAGCGTAGTTATCACTCCACTCAACCACCTTATTTACTGTGTTGCTGCCGTCCAGGATTGCTGGAACTACCTAGGAGGGAAATCAAAACGGTATAATCTGAGTACTTTAGAATGTATTGGTCTGGTGTGTCAGTGCAACATCCAGACAGACATTCCTCAGTACGACAGCTATCAGTATAAAGGGTGAAAAGTATAGCTGGGCTTACACAACCCTGGGGATCACCAATATTAGTCGTTAGGGATGGATCTTGTTCATTTTTATTGATAACGAGCACCTTATCGATCAGGCTTATCGAGCCGGGTTCTTATCGAGCCCCCTATCGAGCATTTTCTATTATTTTGTGGAAAGACAGGCGACAATACATTTTGAACAGCACCAGTATCTTACTAGTTTTATAACAGACAAAAGGAAATTGACCTATATACCGATAAAATCATATTAAAGAAACTGTTAACTGGTTAATATGTGTACCTTCACTTTAAAAGCGTCATTTTGTTTACATGGTTGGACGGTGTCAATACACTTTTAGACTGACTGTTTGTGCCAGCATGGATGATTACATTTATTTCTTGATCGCCTCTTGTCTTGATTGTTTAAACACGATGACGTCATGAGCCGCTATGCTCGATAACAGGCTTGATAATCACAAAGCCTATTGATAACGGGTACTCTTGTAAACTTGTTATCTGATTTTTTTGAGCTGCATCCCTATTAGTAGTTAATGCTGAGGAGAGGGTTTTGTTCACTTCCACCCTCTGTTCCAGGGTGACACTTTGACACTAGTACAGTATATCAGACTGTATTGAAAGCTGAAGAAAAGTCTAAGAACAGCACCCTTGCATGATTCTTATTAGACAGTGTAACAACTAACAACCGCATCTTCTGTACCGCAACCCTTTTTGTTTTTATAAGCAAACTGACAGGAGTATAATTTGTCTTGAAGATGTAACGGTATTCGGTATAAGTGATTTCATAATCACTAAAGTTCGAGTTATGGGTCTATAATAATCCTTATGTTCTTTTGGACATTGGATTTTCGGGACGTGTTCTCTCCTCCACGTTATCAGTTTCTGTGTGGAGTTTTCATGTTCTCCCCGTGTCCCCTAGGGTAGGTAGGTACCCTCACAAAAAACATGCAGTAATCCTGGTCTCTAAACTGCCTCCCCCTGGCCAGCCGGGGCAAGTGATGGAGGGGAAAGGAACTGGTTGGAATAACGTGTTCCTTCCATGCGCTACACTACGTTCTACCGGGGAAACTCCACCCTGTCAGGGTGAAAAGAAGCGGCTTGGACGCTCATGCATTGAATGGACAGTCCGTTGCTCTCCCTGGTTGGTGGATGGAGTGTAGAGCCCAGGATTACAGTAGATAATTGACACTGGCTGAAGAAAGAAAATGGGTTACAAAATCGTGGGATAAAAATTACAAGAAAATTCTTGAGAAAAAGCACTGCACTCGTCCGGCACATTAGCTGAAACACTTTCCTTGGTTTACATCCTCTTCAGTGATGGTAATTCTGTCTGAGGGGCGCAGGTGTTACAGCCTTCAGTGCACTTTGAGAAATTGTCTAATGATTCAAATCTGGCAAAGAAGGTATTTAGTTCATTAGCAAAGTCAAGTTCATTATCTTGTCACAATAGGTTTAGTTGGGGATGACATTCCTTTTATAGATTTCATAGTGTCACACTCCTTTTTGGGATTATTGGCATTAAAGGAGAATTCCATACTAAAAGGCTTTCTTACCTTTCTTTGTAGTTGTTACGTCCCCATCAAAGAGGTCCAGGTGTTATTTTGTGCAAAAGCTCCTTATTGGCTATTTCCCCTACCATAAGCCCTAAATGAATTGCATTGAATTGAATGGGATGTATGGGGTGTTGTGCTAATTCGCTTATTTCCATCGAAATAAGTAGTAAAGTGTGCCACTTGGGTTATTTACATTATGAAGAGATGATATATACAAAGAAAATCTAATTTTGAGCGATGGAAATAAGCGAATTAGCACAACACCCCATACATCCCATTCAATTCAATGCAATTCATTTAGGGCTTATGGTAGGGGAAATAGCCAATAAGGAGCTTTTGCACAAAATAACACCTGGACCTCTTTGATGGGGACGTAACAACTACAAAGAAAGGTAAGAAAGCCTTTTAGTATGGAATTCTCCTTTAAACGCGTCCTCTAGAGCAGAGACAGTCGCGAGACATGGCCAAAGCATTTCCAGGGGTCCCCAGCCAAAAACGTTGAGAACCCCTGCTCTAGAGAGTCTTTATCTAGACACTGTCTATGTGCCAACAGCCAGTTGAGGGGACTAACACTAAGCAACTGTCTGTCAAACCAACTCCAGGATAGTAACATTAGCAGAAAGGTTGTTATTTTAAGAGCAAAATGTCCCGCAATATGAATACCTTGGGTGGTGGTCTGGTCGGGTAGTTCATGGTGCACTGTCCAACGTGTAAGTGACGCGAGGCATGCACCAACCCCAAAAAAACATACATACAAGCTATGTCAACAAACTGCCTCATGGCTGCCTAGCTTGTAGATCTGTTCTTTTGGGCACATAGGGGCACGACGGAGACACCAGCGCAAAATGAAACCGATAAATCCGTCCTAGTGTATGACTATGCGCTTAGTTCACGTCGTGAGTCTGGAACTGTCAATGTTGTTGTGCGCTCTTTCCTTATTTATATCTGTCACCGCAGTGACAGTGAGGCTGAAGCTATATGCTGGTACTTTACGCAGAGTGTAAACCCATTTAACCAACAGAGAAGAAGACATGCTGCTCTTTTGTTTTATAATGTCACATTAGAGCGATACATTTCTGGTAAGAATTTAGGGAAGACAGCAGTCATCTCTTTGTATATAGAGCGTCGCAGTCCCGCCCCCTACCAGGGCCCAGGAAATGATTCTCTGTTCATTTTCCTCATAGACTTTTCAAAACTTATTTATTTAAATACCTTTTAAGTGTCATACAAAGCCAACTCTTGTCGTGACAAATCATGAAAACAAACAAAAAAAATTGGGCCGAACAAAGAATTAGAACAACACTTTTTTCTTTTCAATGAATTGTTTGTTCCAAAATATTGTGTTTATTCATGTCATGATTTGTCACAACTCGAGTTGGCTTTGTCCGCGGCGTAACCGTCTTTAAATAAATACTTGTTGAAATGTCTATGGGAAAAATGCATTGGGAATCATTTCCTGGGCCTGGCGTCGTCATGACAGGGGGCGGGACTGCAACGCTCTATAGTGGTTTTTAAGTGTTACAGCATCAATCCTGAATTGGGAACACGTGTCACCAATTGATGTCCAAGATTTGTCACAGAAAGTCCTGTTTTGGTATGATTGATTGATCATTTATTTATTTTCGTGTCCTGCACACAAAGTACCCAATCCTCATGGGTTTATAAGACACCATTTCACATTTGCGTTTACAGCATGTTTACAATATTCATAATCCATTGCATTACAGCCCAGAGTTATACAGAGTACTCTGTCTTCTCTCCCAAGCTTGACAAATACAATCTGCCACAACAAAAGCCCCTTTGGCAAAACATATCTAAATTTTTTCATAATCATTTAACTTTAGGAAATCCACACAAATGGAAGACATCTCTTATCTCATCATATTTAGGGCACTAAAACTGAACCTCGCTTTCAATTTCACCAAGTTCACAGAACAAGCAATATCTCTTCTTCAGGAGTGGCATTAAAACTGCCAGACTCCAGTGCTAATGGTAATGGTAATGTAGCTGACCGTATTTGTGCACAGAGAGATCGGTTGTCTTTTATTTGAATTAAGGCAGTAGGTTTGCAGCTTAGATTTATACCATAAACTTATGTGTATAACACCTGTTGTAAAGTTAAGGTGGTGGTCATCTCAAGTTATAATACAGATCCCATAGTTGTATTTGAAACAACAAGCATATTGACTTCTATACCCCCAAACAAATCAGTATGTTTAAACCGGTCCGGGAGTGTTTTTATTCAAGCAATAACCCAGCAGTAACATTATTGTTTTGAAAGAAGAGCAGCAAAAAGTTTTGCTGATGCTTACCTACCAGCTTTTAAAGCCGGTGGCTCTTCCCTTCCACATGTGACTGTGCTTCATTTTATTAAATTTATTTAGACATTTCTGGGCGAAATTTCTCTCACCCTCCGTTGCGTATGTCTTCTTGCGGCGATTACGTTCGACTCGGCAAGGCACTTTTTTAGCGGATAAGCCTCTTGAGATGCATCATCTCGTTTTCGAGGGGGTCCCCAAAAACGTGGCATTTGCATACAGTATTTACTGGATGGAATGGAACCTATAGAGAAGCACTTATTACATTGAATGTCTATTGCTGCAAGAAAAAAACCAAGTAAAGGTCCCTGCACACTGTTAACACAATTTTAGCAGCGTTTTTCCGACTGTTTTCAGAAAAATGCATCCAGTCTGCAAGGACCCATTTAGACCTGAGGACAGTTTTCTGAAAAACCTGTTTCTATGTCGTTCTCAAACATTTTCATGTCAAGGACCCCCAAAATTATATGTAATTGGCCGCCGACCCCCATCTGAAAATATGTTGTTCCAGTGACCTGGAAAGAATATATATTCAAAGCTTTGCACTACATTTTCACATTTAAAAAAAAAAGCAGACCTACTAGCTCGTACCGTGGCACTCGGTGTCGCGCTATGAGCTTCTAGATCTGCTATTTGTCAATAGCTAAAGTATAACATAATGCTTAAAACACCAAAAGGGGTCCCGCCCTGAATGGATTCATTGTGGTATTTTTCTATGTGCTTGTTTAATTTAATGTGTGTTATCATTTCAGGAAGGAGCAGCGGAACTGGCAGAAGGTGACGTGGACGAGGCGGAGCAGCAAGTCCAAGACGAGGTACCAGACGACCAACAGGAACAGGATGAATACTGACTGTTGTCGTCCCTTACCACAACTACCCACCCGTTTTTATTTCGTGAGAACTGTCAAAAAAGGATTTTAAGTTTTTCCTCATGGTTTACTTTTCTTTTTTTGTTCTCTTGAAGACTGAGCACATGAAGCCACCTCATGACAAGAATCACCCTCATTTTTTTTTACCCTCTACTCTGCTCAATATTCTGTGTTTTTGTGACCGTTGGTGAAAATGCTGTGGCAGGTTCGCTCACTTCGCTGTTACTGCCTCCACTAGCAGACAAGCTCAGACCATCACAGACGTTTCTCTAAGGACTGTGTGGGTGAAAGGTCAATTCACATCCTAGATGTGTGTGGAAATGCTGAAGTCCAGACGGGTACTTCTTACCTGTCAGCACAAGTGTTAATTTGTCAGCTTCTCTCCCTTCGTTCTTTTTTTATTCTACATACTGTATCTATCATATTAATCACAAGAATGCAATAAGCAAAGCCCTGGAAGGGCCCTTAGTAGCTCTTATCTAACCTCCTTCCATACGTTGCACTGACATTTGATCTGTATTGGACAATCTGTCCATAGACCCTCACCATATTTATTAAGCCTTAGGCATAGTGTAAGAACCTGCATTGCATCCTCATGAAGTGAGACAATACAGTCATTGAAATATGAATGAAAAGTAGTAGTGTAAATGCCAACTACAAATGTGTCATGACTATCTTCCCAATTCACATTTCTGATAATCGGTGTGCTCGATGTGCTTTTCATGTAAGATTATGGTGCGTTTCAGTGAAAGAGTTTGACTTTGGTTCCCCCAAAACATGGGAAAACGGAGAACCATTTTATTTGTGGAGTAGTCTTACAGGAACTTTTATTTTTTATTTAATTTTTTACTTCCAACTGAAAACTATATCCACCTTCACTTATTCAGTGAAAATCCAGTATTGTTTTGTTTCAAATCATTTTTGAACCACCAAACGTATGGGAGATGCGAGTCAGTTCACTGAGTAATTTGACATACTATATTCCAGTACATACTTTGTATAATGTTGCATTTACTACGATTGAAATCGGAAGTGCAGCATATTGCTTTAGTCATATATTGTGTAAATGAAAAGGAATGTAAACATGTACTGTCAATAATTATGAATAGTAAATGTTTTTTCATGTCCCACTCATTATGCATTCCCCAAAATGTGTTGCATGTTTGCATTTTATTTGTGAATAACTTGACCTGCTTTTTACATATTTAATAAAAAATAAACTATGTTAAGTGAGCTTTTGTATGTTTAACCTGCTGTTTGAAAGATGTTGAGATTCGGATGAATTTGCTGTAATAAAAACATTTCACGTTTCAGTCCAAGGGAGTGGTTCCATAAATTGTTGGCACATTAACGTGAACCCTTATGGTTAATAACTCAAACTTAGTGATGCCTTGCGTTTCTGTCAGTTATGCATGGCCATTTTTATTTGTATTTAGGATTGATTGAGTGGTCAGTGGTACGATTATACAATGATGTGTGTGCTTGTTTTGTTTACTAGAAAAATAGGGCACTTTGTAAAATAAACAGTAGTACCGTAATTCTGATTAAAATTTCCATTCCAACGAGCGTCCATGGCTCCGACACAGCTGCTCTTATATTTGTAGTAAAAGTACCAATGTTTTGATTGAAGTAACAGCTTGCACCATAATAGTCCACTTGCCAGAAGGTGAACCCAGGCATGTTGAGTACACACCAAAGTTTTATGTTAGAAATGTTGAGTATGGGTCCACTCCCCAGCATGTATGCCAGAGAAATGTTGAGTATGGGTCCCCAGCATGTATGCCAGTCTTGCCAGATACTAACTTGCTGAGCAATAACTTCAATTTTCACAATTGTCATAATGTGACCATACCATTAACAACCTATAAGGGGAAAAAAATAAATTTCATGATGCTTTAACATGTGACCATTCCAAGCATTAGTTTTGCACAAAAAACCCTCCTTGGGGCTGAAAACGGCCATAGCGTCATCACAAATGTGATGATGTCAGCACATTTGGGGCTATGGCTGTTTTTAGCTGTCTTTTTTTCGTTGCAAAATGAATCACCATCACAATCGTACGACGAAGACTGCGGTCCGCGGAGCCGTCGCATGACCGACCGGTGCACGCCGGCATGCTAAAATGAACGTACCCGGCGCTGTAGACGGACAGCCCACCAATTTTGATCTCGCCGCAAACTAGCCGGTGCATGACTCCGTCTTTTGAGCTAATTTAGAACTTCCTGTCTGAGAGCTAGCTAATTTAAGACATCCGGTTGCCTTCAGAATAAAATAAGGCTATTTAATTAATAATTATTACATTACATTATTAGTATTATTATTACATTACAGTTATTGTAAAGACACACATTATGTTTCTGTGTAAAAATAAGTAATTAAATAACATCAAAAAGTTATCTAAATGGATAAATGCTATTCACTGGAGTGAATATTCTATTATATTCTAAAAACGACTTATAAATCCTAAAGCCTTGTTTATACTTCACTGTGCAACGGTCCTATGCTGGACAATAGCAGATATGCAAACTCACAGCACATCTCATTCAAGACACTGAACTTGCAGATCTGCCATTTTTGAACACACTATAAAGTTAACCATTTATCATGCTGCTCTACGTGGCACTGCATTCTGTGACATTAAACCAAATGGCATTTTCCACTCTATGACACTACTGTTCTACATTTTTGTCTAATAAAATAGGCTATTAATTTAATCAATCAAACTGCATTAACTAACAGAGATACTACTAACCAAGCTATCCATGTCAACATGCTCTATAGGAGTCTCAATAACAGGTATAAGTAACGTTTAATGTTTAGTAATTTTTAATGTAGCAGAAGAGGCCATTCATTGAACAGAGTTTTGCACAATTTTAACATCCCAGATCGATTGAAATATGAATCTACTGTGCTGTGCTACACCATGATATATTAAGAGTACAATAACATTCCATTGTGAATAAAAACGTATTAACCACAGTGTAATGCTAAAGGTTTCATCACAGGGCTGTCTGCTTCATGTAATATCATTAAAAGTGTTGTTGGTGACAGTTATATGAGTTGGAAGCATTAAGACCCATTTTAACCCTCAATGGCTTCCTTTCTGACAAATAACGTTATTGTAAAAAAAAAAAAAAAAAAGATTCACGCGTTCATATGTAGCTATTTTGCATTAGAAGCGGATGGGACCAAGGGACCCGGATGTAACGTAGGAGGACTACAAATTATGACTACAATAGATTCGCGGTTAAATCTCGCGGGCGTGGCCTCACACCGGAAGGAAGTGCCGCCGTCCTCAAATACGGAAGAGACGCGTGGAGGTCGGCTTGGTCAGTGTTTGTTTGGAACGTGCCACGTCACCATCTTCCGGGTCCGTCTTCGGAGCAAGTAAGTGATTAAATGTTATTTAATACTTAACGCTGTTGTTGTTTTTGTGTTCAAACGTCTATCACTTGAAGTTACTTGTTATGATGTTTATATATGATGTTTGTACGAAACCGTAAAACAGTGTTTCAGTAGCCGAATGATTACTGTTGAAGGTTTATAAACAACGGCCCGTCGATGACCGAGTGTTTTTCCTTCTTACCAAAACAAACACAATTGTTTTTCCATCTAGTCGAGGTCCATTATTCATTAAGTATTTGAGCCACGGACCACCATGTTACATTTATAGACTCACATTAGAAATGAGCGAGTTATGATTAAAAGAACGTATAAGACGTATGATCTTGGCTCTTTGCTCTTTAACACACGACACAGACGGCTAGCTAACTAGGCTAGCTAGCTTCTAGCCTGTTGTTTGTTGGTGAAAGACTCCAAGCTGGGAAGTGTATTTCAGCGAGTAGCTATACGTGGTTTTGTTTATTTTCTGTAAAGTATAACCCTCGCTGAAATACACTTCCCAGCTTGGAGTAAATAAACAAAACCACGTATAGCTACTCGCTGAAATACACTTCCCAACTTGGAGTCTTTCACCAACAAACAACAGGCTAGAAGCTAGCTAGCCTAGTTAGCTAGCCGTCTGTGTCGCTCATTTCTTGCTCATTTAAAAAAAGGTTATATACTATGTAAACTATGAAATGCAGGCTTTCATTTGGTATATAGAACGTTTGTGTAGGCCGTCTCTATGAAACGGTATCAATTGAAAAGGAAATGTCGGGAAATCGCTTTATTTTTTCCCTCGCGCACCCAGCGCCAAGATCACGTCGTGTAGGCCGTCTCTACGAAACGGTATCAATTGACTAATGATCATTATGACTTGCTGTTTGCTGTATCTGTTTTTTTTAAATAGCAAAATACTGGGTCAATTGTCTGACTTTGATTGCTTAAAGTAGACCTGCATAAAATTCTGTACTGCAGCTATTTACAACCAGGTAGTGTATAAGTTAAATTGAATTGTTGTACTTTCAAAAGGGTTTATTGGGGCACCTAAGGTGTTAGATCTCATTCTTCTGCCCTTTGTTTCATTGCACACATGTTAAAGCATTGGTCTAAAACTACATAGCCTATATCCATTGAAAACTCTGTTAGCCTACTAGTTACTTTTTAGATTGTATTATTACAAAATATACACTAAACAACTTCAGTCCTATATTTCTTTACTTTTACTTACTTTTACTTTAACCTAGTGGGGGAGTGGTTAGTGGGTGGGGGAGTGATTATGCAAGAAATTAGGGTTGTGGACAAGTATCTATTGTCACACCCATTCAAGTGGTGCTAAAATTTCAGGATTCTTTGCATGGCTTATTCTCTGCTTTGGGGTTTCTGTTTCAACAAGTTTTAGATGGTCATATCTCCTTCAATTATTGTCCAATTTCATTGAATGATACATCATATGAAAGCTTACATTCTGTACTTTAATAATTTACTGTAATCTGTAAAAATCGAGTTGAGGCATATTCTGCTGGCACTGGTCACAGATTCTAAACGCAACAAGTAACTTAAAAAGTGATAACATGTTTGAGCCACGGACCACCATTTCACATTAATAGACTCTCACAATGGTGGTCAGTGGCTCAAATGGGTCTGAGAGACTAGATGGCGTCAAATGTTGGTCCGTGGTTCAAACGCTGAATAAATAATCGACTAGAGGTGAGAAGAGTATTGTTTGGTAGGTAAAGGACACACATTCTGTGAAAATTGGCGCGAAGCAACAAACATTCTTTGAAATTGGTGGGAAACGATCCCGGGCACTCATGTTAACAAAGCTCAGTCACTAACCACTATGCTACAATCAGCATTATATAATTAAAGGATCAAAAGTAGCAATCTTCTACATTCTCTAATTGTGTAGTTTTTTGGAAATTAAGCAGATGCTTAACAACAATTGAACTATTGAGTGTAAAGATCTACTATTGGGGTCAATTTGGTTACCTAAATTAAATTGCTCTGTATTGTGACAGTAATCATTGCTATAGAGTGTGTGTTCAGTAACAGTGTTAAATAGCTCTATAGTGTGACAGAAATCATTGCTATAGTGTGTGTTCAGTAACAGTGTTAAATAGATATTGTGACAGTAATCATTGCTATAGTGTGTGTTCAGTAACAGTGTTAAATAGCTCTATATTGTGACAGTAATCATTGCTATAGTGTTTGTTCAGTAACAGAGGTCTCCCGGTCTCTCCAGCTTTTTGTTAAACACAGTCCCATAGTCACAGTACCTCCCATTCACTCCCACTCAGTCCCATTCATTCCCATTCACTTTTATTCACTCCCATTCAGTCACATAGTAACAGTACATCCCATTCAGTCCCATTCACTCCCATAGTATCAGTCCCATAGTAACAATACCTCCCATTCACTCCCATCCACTCCCATGCACTCCCATAGTATCAGTCCCATAGTAACAGTACCTCCCTTTCACTCCCATTCAGTCCCATAGTATCAGTAACTCCCATTATCTTGCAACACAGCAGCCAAGTATATGCAGAACACGTATACACGCATTTGACATAACACAAACAACAAGACAATTTACATACATAAAGACATGAAGACAAGAGCAATATCCACCGCTTTGATTATCCTGTGGCTACTACAACTCCTGATTAAACCCTTTTCTATTTATTAAAGAGCTGGAGAGACAGGAATATTCCTGTTACTGAACACACACTATAGCAATTATTACTGTCACAATAACTTTGTACTTTTGCTACTGATGTTTGTGTGCAACATTTGAGCTGGTGTCAAGTCACCTTAATTCAAGTGATAGATTATATACAGGGGCATGCCATATGGTCTACCTGCACAGCCTTTGTGATTACTGGTAGATCACGATGTACCTTTTGGGCACCCCTGCAATACAGGATTCCTGTCCAGAATTGTTTTTTATTAAATATAGAGGGTTTAAGTGTAGGGTTTGTCATGTTGGTGTTCTCTATAACTTTTCGTCCTGGGCATGACGTTAAACTGTCCAGTGTAACTCCAAGTTACATGGGGGGGGTATGGTTTGAGAGTTTGTGATGCTCAGTTCTTTTTTTGCATCTCGGTTCCTCAGGTGGAAGCTGCATAGTTGGGTTTTTGATGGGTTGGGTTTCAAGTGGCTGGTCGTTTGTTTAGATATTGAAAAGGAGGGGGGGCGAGCGCGCTACCTTGTGGGAGGCCGTTCTTTTCGGCTTTCCATTTACTCCTCTGGTCATTTAACTGAACATAGAAGCGCCTGTTGTTGAGGAGGCTTTTCCTGACCATTGTGCGGTGTTGGACAGTGTCGTAGGCAGCAGAGAGATCTCTGAATGCTGCTCCAGTTATTTGTTTCCCCTCAAACCCATCCTCAATGTGTTGGGTGAGGTTGAGCTCTGTCCAGCACAGGAGCGGCTGGGACGGAAACCAGCTTGGTCTTTAGTCAGCTTGGTATCTATGAGTGGCAACAAGGCGTTGGAGTAGCAGCTTCTCATATAGCCTTGTAGGTGATGCAGAGGGAAATGGGTCGGTAGCTCTTTGTGGATAATGGGTCTTTGCCAGGTTTAGGGATTGCAACCACTTTGGCCTTTTCCCAGACAGAAGGGATGGTTTTCTGTGCTATGCATGTGTTCAGCATCCCCACAAGCCAGGTCTTTGCGTTGGGTCCCAGGTGCTGTAACATTTCTGCCAGTAGGTCATCAATCCCTGCTGCTTTTCCGGGTTTCAACTTTCCCATTGCAGTTTCAAGTTCTTCTAGGTCGAAGGGTTTGGTTTGAGGGCTGGCTGATTGTGGTTGGTCTGATACCACTGTGCGATGGTATTCTCCTGTGGGTCGGTGGCGGTCTTGGTCACAACTGGTGGCCAACAGTTGTAACCAACACCGCCACCGACCCACATAGAATACCATCGCACAGTGGTATCAGACCAACCACAATCAGCCAGCCCTCAAACCAAACCCTTCGACTTAGAAGAACGTGAAACTGCAATGGGAAAGTTGAAACCCGGAAAAGCAGCAGGGATTGATGGCATACTGGCAGAAATGATACAGCACCTGGGACCTATCGCAAGGACCTGGCTTGTGGGGATGCTGAACACATGCATAGCACAGAAAACCATCCCTTCTGTTTGGAAAAAGGCTGGAGTAGTTGCAATCCCTAAACCTGGCAAAGACCCATTATCCCCGAAGAGCTACCGACCCATTTCCCTCCTCTGCATCACCTACAAGCTCTATGAGAGGCACTACAATTTCTGAACAGACTATATTTACATCAATATGTCTGGGTCCCCACCTACTCACTCAGGGTTGACGTGTCACACCTGCAGTGATGGGAGGGGCACCAAAATGTGGTATTTTGATTGTTTAATGGGGGCACTCCCTTAGTATAAAAGTGTATGTTTTGTGTACACATGACCTGATGAAGATCAAATGGATCGAAACGCTGTCAGTATTTCAACAAAGAACGTCTTTCTTATACCTGTGGTGTGCGGGCTCCATCCAATACCTACACCAGTTGTGATGCAACAGAGTTTGCTGTGACCGTTGTGAATTATGGGTGGTGTGGTTTTTGCCAAGACGGTGGATTGTGGCCCATGCCTTCCTGCTGTTATTTGACATGTTGGTGTTCTCTATATCTTTTCGTCCTGGGCATGACGTTAAACTGTTCCGTTCGAGAGGACCAGCGACCCTCGAATGTAAACGGCCACGAAAGGAAATTATGTGTGTGTGAGGTGTTCTCTATAGGTTGGGTTTCAGGTGGTTGTATTGTAGTAGCTTGACATTTCTTGGAGGGCACTTTCAAGGACAGACTCAATCTTCTGGAAGTCTGCTTGTTGGGTCGTAATGCAGAGGTTGTCGGCGTAGATGAAACGCTGGCATTAGGCATTGGGTAGTGGCTGGTCGTTTGTGTAGATATTGAAAAGGAGGGGGGCGAGCACGCTACCTTGTTGGAGGCCGTTCTTTTGGGCTTTCCATTTACTCCTCTGGTCATTTAACTGGACATAGAAGCGCCTGTTGTTGAGGCTTTTCCTGACCATTGTGCGGTGTTGGACAGTGTCGTAGGCAGCAGAGAGATCTCTGAATGCTGCTCCAGTTATTTGTTTCCCCTCAAACCCATCCTCAATGTGTTGGGTGAGGTTGAGCTCTGTCCAGCACAGGAGCGGCTGGGACGGAAACCAGCTTGGTCTTTAGTCAGCTTGGTATCTATGAGTGGCAACAAGGCGTTGGAGTAGCAGCTTCTCATATAGCCTTGTAGGTGATGCAGAGGGAAATGGGTCGGTAGCTCTTTGTGGATAATGGGTCTTTGCCAGGTTTAGGGATTGCAACCACTTTGGCCTTTTCCCAGACAGAAGGGATGGTTTTCTGTGCTATGCATGTGTTCAGCATCCCCACAAGCCAGGTCTTTGCGTTGGGTCCCAGGTGCTGTAACATTTCTGCCAGTAGGTCATCAATCCCTGCTGCTTTTCCGGGTTTCAACTTTCCCATTGCAGTTTCACGTTCTTCTAAGTCGAAGGGTTTGGTTTGAGGGCTGGCTGATTGTGGTTGGTCTGATACCACTGTGCGATGGTATTCTCCTGTGGGTCGGTGGCGGTCTTGGTCACAACTGGTGGCCAACAGTTGTAACCAACACCGCCACCGACCCACATAGAATACCATCGCACAGTGGTATCAGACCAACCACAATCAGCCAGCCCTCAAACCAAACCCTTCGACTTAGAAGAACGTGAAACTGCAATGGGAAAGTTGAAACCCGGAAAAGCAGCAGGGATTGATGGCATACTGGCAGAAATGATACAGCACCTGGGACCTATCGCAAGGACCTGGCTTGTGGGGATGCTGAACACATGCATAGCACAGAAAACCATCCCTTCTGTTTGGAAAAAGGCTGGAGTAGTTGCAATCCCTAAACCTGGCAAAGACCCATTATCCCCGAAGAGCTACCGACCCATTTCCCTCCTCTGCATCACGTCTTTCTTATACCTGTGGTGTGCGGGCTCCATCCAATACCTACACCAGTTGTGATGCAACAGAGTTTGCTGTGACCGTTGTGAATTATGGGTGGTGTGGTCTTTGCCAAGACGGTGGATTGTGGCCCATGCCTTCCTGCTGTTATTTGTCATTATGGTGTTCTCTATATCTTTTCGTCCTGGGCATGACGTTAAACTGTTCCGTTCGAGAGGACCGGCGACCCTCGAATGTAAACGGCCACGAAAGGAAACTGTGTGTGTGAGGTGTTCTCTATCATTTCATTCCAGACTTCACTGTCTATCTCCTGTGTTTTCCATTCATCTTGAGCGTTACACAGTCGTCTGATGTGCGGGGGGAGGTGCCGGCTAGCGCATAAAAGCACGGACGGGACAGGTGTTGTCTTGACCCATCCCGTGATGATGCGACAGGTGTCATTTAGGGCTGTGTCGACCAATTTGGTGTGACGTGATCGGCTCCAGCTTGAGCAGGCATACTCTGCTGTAGAGAAAGACAGGGCCATGGCAGTTGCACAGATTGTTTGTGGGTCTGCGCCCCACTTGGGAGTTCACTAGTTTTCACAGGATGTTATTGTGGGTGTTGACCGTGGCTTTTGTGTTCTCCAGGTGTTTTTTTGAAGAAGAGTGTCCTGTCCAGTGTAACTCCAAGATACATGGGGTGGGTATGGTTGGAGAGTTTGTGACCATCCCAAGTGACGCTCAGTTCTTTTCTCGCGTCTCGGTTCCTCAGGTGGAAGCTGCATAGTTGGGTTTGTGTGTCTTTCTTTTTCTGTCTTTCTTTCTTAGGACGGAGATCAAGGTAGACGCCATAGGAAGGCTCAACACTAGCCGATGCCCCTAGAGATCCATCCCAAAGCTTCCCTCAGGGAGCACAGCAAGCCAGCTAGCCAGCAAGCCTGCCCAGTCAGCCAACGCAGCCAGTCAGCTCCGCCAGTCAGCCAGTGTAGAAAGTCAGGCTGCCAAGCCAGAGCATATCAGTCCTTGCAGTCAGCCATTGCAGCCATACCAGCCTTGCTCAGTCAACTCAGCCAGGCCTCTCTTGAGGCCTGGCTCTCTGTCTGCCTGGCCCGGTCTGCCCTGCCCTGCCTTGCAGCAACAGAACCAGCCTTTCTGGAAAGCCAGCCAGCTCAGAATGCGAGCTGAGCAAGCCAGTGCAGCAGCAAGCCCAGACTAGGTTACCGCAGCCTTACTGTGCAGCCACAGCCACTCAGTCTAGACCAGCAGGAGCTGGCCAGGCTCCAACCCTTGCAGCGCAGCCTTAGGCCGGACAGTCCCCCTGCCTGCACTTTGTTGCCTTCCTGGCCTGTCTGCCTGCCTAGGCGCCTCGGTCTTCCTGTCTGTCTGCCTTGGCCTGCCAGTCTGAAACTGGTTTAGACTAACTGCGTGCTTGCCAGCTGCGCTGGCTTGCTGAGCTCGTATTCTGAGCTGGCTGGCTTGCCAGCAAGGCTGGTTCTGTTGCTGCAAGGCAGGGCGGGGCAGACCGGGCCAGGCAGACAGAGAGCCAGGCCTCGAGAGAGGCCTGGCTGAGCTGACTGAGCAAGGCTGGTATGGCTACAATGGTTGACTGCAAGGGCTGATGTGCGCTGGCTTGGCAGCCTGACTTTCTACACTGGCTGACTGGCGGAGCTGGCTGGCTGCGTTGGCTGACTGGGCGGGCTTGCTGGCTAGCTGGCTTGCTGGACTCCCTGAGGGAAGCTTTGGGATGGATCTCTAGGGGCATCGGCTTGTGTTGAGCCTTCCAACGGCGTCTACCTTGATCTTCGTCCTAAGAAAGAAAGACAAAAAGAAACACACACACAAACTCAACTATGCAGCTTCCACATGAGGAAGGCAGGCAGGCACGCAGGCAGGCACAAGCTGCCTGCGTGCTTGCTTCGCCCTCCAGTTGCTGCTCCAGTTTTTTGTTTTCCCTCAAACCCATCCTCAATGTGTTGGGTGAGGTTGAGCTCTGTCCAGCACAGGACGGGACGGAAACCAGCTTGGTCTTTAGTCAGCTTGGTGTCTATGAGTGGTATGAGGCGTTGGAGTAGCAGCCTCTCTTGTAGGTGATGCAGAGGAGGGAAATGGGTCGGTAGCTCTTTGAGGATGATGGGTCTTTGCCAGGTTTGGGGATTGCAACCACTTTGGCTTTTCTCCAGACAGAAGGGATGGTTTTCTGTGCCATGCATGTGTTCAGCATCCCCACGAGCCAGGTCTTTGCGTTAGGTTCCAGGTGCTGTATAATTTCTGCCAGTATGTCATCAATCCCTGCTGCTTTTCCGGGTTTCAACTTTCCCATTGCAGTTTTGAGTTCTTCTAGGTCGAAGGGTTTGGTTTGAGGGCTGGCTGATTGTGGTTGGTCTGATACCACTGTGCGATGGTATTCTCCTGTGGGTCGTGGCGGTGTTGGTTACGACTGTTGGCCACCAGTTGTGATGCAACAGAGTTCGCTGTGACCGTTGTGAATTATGGGTGGCTCCCTGAGGTCCTTGATCGCCATTGGGTCCCAACAGTGGTCATTGAAGCGTGCACACACATGCACACATGCACCTACACACACAGGGGCACATGCGTATGCACACCTGGACCTTTAAATGAACAACAACACAAAAACTACGGCACTGGTGTCGGACTTCTGGTTTACCGGAACGGGGTTCAACTCCCTGCAGTGCCCTGCTCAATGTGTTGTATTTCATTCATTGGTCCATGGTCTCAGGTCATTGAGCGGCGCGCTATAGTGTGCGATTCTTCATCATTGTTGAGGATTTTTTAAAGGTGAAAATCAAGGAAAAGCAAAAGGCTATAGTCCATGGTCACGGACCGCATACTGGTCAAGGTCATTTATACTGGTGAAGATCATTTACTAGTCTTCTAAAGGTCATTTATACTGGTGAAGATCATTTACTAGTCTTCTAAAGGTCATTTATACTGGTCAAGGTCAATTACTAGTCTCATGAAGGTAATTTATACTGGTCACAGTCATATACTGGTCACGGTCATTTCTACTGGTGAAGGTCATTTATACTGGTCAAGGTCATTTGTACTTGTCAAGGTCATTTATACTGGTCAAGGTCATTTACTAGTCTTATTGAAGGTAATTTATACTGCTCAAGGTCATTGATATTGGTCAAGGTCATTAAGTGGCACGCTATAGTGCGCGATTCTTCATCATTGTTGAGGATTTGAAAAAAGGTTAAATTGCAGAAAAGCGAAAGGCTAAAGTCCATGGTCACGGAGGGCATACTATAGTATGTTGTTTTTCATTTTTTGGTGGTGTGCGGGCTCCATCCAATAACTACACCAGTTGTGATGCAATAGAGTTTGCTGTGACCGTTGTGAATTATGGGTGGTGTGGTCTTTGCCAAGACGGTGGATTGTGTCCCATGCCTTCCTGCTGTTATTTGTCATGTTGGTGTTCTCTATATCTTTTCGTCCTGGGCATGACGTTAAACTGTTCCGTTCGAGAGGACCGGCGACCCTCGAATGTAAACAGGTGTTGGGACAGGGTCAGGTGTTGTCTTGATGCATCCTATGATGATGCCACAGGTGTCATTTAGGGCTGTGTCGACCAATTTGGTGTGACGGGATAGGCTTGTAGGTGATGCAGAGGAGGGAAATGGGTCGGTAGCTCTTTGGGGATAATGGGTCTTTGCCAGGTTTAGGGATTGCAACCACTTTGGCCTTTCTCCAGACAGAAGGGATGGTTTTCTGTGCCATGCATGTGTTCAGCATCCCCACGAGCCAGGTCTTTGCGTTAGGTTCCAGGTGCTGTATAATTTCTGCCAGTATGTCATCAATCCCTGCTGCTTTTCCGGGTTTCAACTTTCCCATTGCAGTTTTGAGTTCTTCTAGGTCGAAGGGTTTGGTTTGAGGGCTGGCTGATTGTGGTTGGTCTGATACCACTGTGCGATGGTATTCTCCTGTGGGTTGGTGGCGGTGTTGGTTACGACTGTTGGCCACCAGTTGTGATGCAACAGAGTTCGCTGTGACCGTTGTGAATTATGGGTGGCTCCCTGAGGTCCTTGATCCCCATGGGGTCCAACAGTGGTCATTGAAGCGTGCACACACATGCACAAATGCACCTACACACACACAGGCGCACATGTGTATGCACACCTGGACCTGTAAATGAACAACAACACAAAAACTAAGGCACTGGTGTCGGACTTCTGGTTTACCGGAACGGGGTTCAACTCCCTGCAGTGCCCTGATCAATGTGTTGTATTTACATGGTTCATCGGTCCATGGTCTCAGGTCATTGAGCGGCGCGCTATTGTGTGCGATTCTTCATCATTGTTGAGGATTTAAAAAAAAGGTGAAAATCAAGGAAAAGCAAAAGGTTATAATCCATGGTCACAGACTGCATACTGGTCAAGGTCATTTATACTGGTGAAGATCATTTACTAGTCTTATGAAGGTTATTTATACTGGTCAAGGTCATTTACTAGTCTCATGAAGGTAATTTATACTGGTCAGTCATATACTGGTCACGGTCATTCATACTGGTCAAGGTCATTTGTACTTGTCAAGGTCATTTATACTGGTCAAGGTCATTTACTAGTCTTATTGAAGGTCATTTATACTGCTCAAGGTCATTGATCAATATCAATGACCTTGATGACCCCAAGGTCATTATGTGGCATGCTATAGTGCGCGATTCTTCATCATTGTTTACGATTTAAAAAAAGGTAAAATTGCGGAAAAGCGAAAGGCTATAGTCCATGGTCACGGAGGGCATACTATAGTATGTTGTCTTTCAAGATTTCGGAGGATTTGAAAAAAAGGTGAAAATCACGGAAAAGCTAAAGGCTATAGTCCATAGTCTCGGAAAGCATACAAAAATGTGTGGTGCTATACAGGCCGTTCTGGAAAATTTGGGACAGAGGTTCATCGTTGGCATCCAGGGAGTGTGTGTGCAAAATTTGGCATCGACCGGGTTAATGGTGCTGGAGATTAGCTGTTAACAAACTGACGGACACACACACACACACACACACACACACACACACACACACACACACACACACACACACACTCTATCCCCATGGCTTTGGCCTGGTGCCATACCGTTATTAATTATTGCCTACAATGTCAATTGTGAAATTACTTTACCGTTGCAATGCAAAATTTACATTTCAACGAATGGACCTCGTAAAACAAAACAAAAACCAAGGCACTGGTTGTGGTACTTCTGGTTTACCGGAATGGGGTTCAACTCCCTGCAGTGCTCTGCTCAATTTGTTGTATTTACATGGTTCATTTTTATTTTCTGCTCATTGTGTTGCCTTTTCATAGATGATAACCCCCAGGTTCTTTAATGTGTTTGCACTCCCTACAGTTAGGTTACCAAGTCTATTTATTTATTATTTCTGTTCACTAGAACTAGAACCAATTACCAAAGTAGGCTTTCTAATGACACAACTCGCCTTTGTTTTTATGTGTAGCAAAAACGTTCTTTTTATTTACGCCAAAGAGTAGAGGCTGGTCTGCATTCATGCGAGCGGGGAAGTTTAGAGTAACATAGCTCTAAATGAAACGCATTAGAGCTATGGACCAGAGCTAGTAGTCATAGCACTTCATGGTATATGCATAGTTTATATAGTTTCATTATAGATATATTAAACAGAGAGGACTGGAGTCAATTGGGTTATATTATGTTTAACACTAATTTGAAGCTGTCAAAATCTGACAGACTTCTGGCGGCCATGGCCACGCCCACCTTTTGGTAACGCCCACTTTCGGCCAAGCCCACAAAAAGGACCCCCCATGTCATTTGCCAGGCAGGCTCCACTCTCAGACAGATATTTGGCTCCGTCTTATGAGCTAATTTAGAATTTCCTGTCTGAGAGCTAGCTAATTTAAGACATCCGGTTGCCTTCAGAATAAAATAAGGTTATTTAATTCGTTAATTAAATAATTGTCAATGCCCCAAGGCACAGCACTTTTTTGAGCGTTGACCTCAGTAGAAGGTCTGCTGCCGTGAATTTTACACCTCTCCCACTTAGCGGAGAGTGGGGTGTGGTACAGGACATCTCCCCGAACGCGTGGGTATACTGCATCTACAAGTAGTACAAGATAAATTGAAACCATTGACACCTACTTCGATGGTTCAGTTGTCATCTATGCCGGGAATTTAGCAGCTCTCATTCAAGCGTTTTTTCAAAATCCAGGTCACACATTTGATTGCAAAACAATCTGTGGTGTCACTCAACAACTAGTGAATAGCATCTTACTTGGCCTTAGGAATGCACAATGACCCATTAGATTTTATACACAAACTAGTAGTTTGGTTGAGTATGTGTGGTGTCCACACAGTTGTTCAAGCAAAACATACAGACATCTGTACATTCTGTGCCTGGACAGTTGAAAGCAATTAACAGAACAATAACGGAGGACAATTTGGAAGAAGATGATGATGATGTGGTTTTATGCAATGAAAGTCTAAATGACAATATGTGTGAAGCTATACCATTACCAATTCTAACATTTCTACAACAGACATCTGCTATCAAAAAATGTCACACACGGCTTGAAGAAGCAGCAGCGCAGGACTCAACATTTAGACGGAAACTTGAGAAATTCAATCTAGCCAACACATCAGTGTCATTAGTGTCTCAGAAATGTTCTAGGACAGAAGAATGCACCATATTAAACAGCTTTGTAGAATACACACTTCGGTCTCCTTTCCTTGGAGATGACCTGCTTTGCCTGAAAAGTCTTAGTCTGTATAGTTGTACTCAATGTGGTGACAAGGCCTTACCATCTACAAAGAACATGTCACAATTCATAGTGCAGCCACTTGACGTGTCACAAAAAGGCATCTTAGACACTATTGCACAAATATTACCTGCTCAATCTGAACAATGTGAAACATGTCAGCAGGAAAAGAGCTTATCAACATATGAAGTAATTAACAGCCCACAGACCTTACTTCTCCTGTTAAGAGCTGGCACAAAAATTCCAAAAACGTTCAATTTATCCTGTCTGTACCACCAAAATGAGTATGCTTTGACCAGTATGTGTGTATTTTTCGACAGGCCACCATATGCGTCATTGTACATCCTTAAAGATCATAAATGGCATATCTGGACAAATGAATCGAATGACACAGCAGGCTATACCTTTGATGCAAAGAACATCCGCTCGACAGCACACAAAGACAGTAGTCACAAGTAGTTTCTATGTCGTGTCATACGAGAAAATAAACAGTCGAGAAATAATCAAGTTTCGTCAGGACAAACAAAATGCATAAATGCACAGACAGATGCAATCAACGCACACAAGTGACACCCATTCCAAAGCTAGAGGTAACTCCTTGACCTGACTTAGCTTGCGTAGAGAAAGTGATTTCATGTCAATGCCCCAAGGCACAGCACCTTTTTGAGCGTTGACCCCAGTAGAAGGTCTGCTGCTGTGAATTTTACACCTCTCCCGCTTAGCGGAGAGTGTGGTGTGGTAGAGGACATCTCCCCGAACGCGTGGGTATGTCCAGATAGTTGCCTCGCGGAGGCCTCTTTGTCCAGTGTCCATTCTGGGTCCGGAAACGGTACTTTTTTCAGCGTTGACCACAGTAGAAGGTCTGCTGCTGTGAATTCTACACCTCTCCCGCTTAGCGGAGAGTGGGGTGTGGTACAGGACATCTCCCCGAACGCGTGGGTATGTCCAGATAGTTGCCTCGCGGAGCCGTCTTTTGTCCAGTGTCCATTCTGGGTCCGGAAACGGTACTTTTTGTCAGCCTTGACCCCAGTAGAAGGTCTGCTGCTGTGAATTTTACACCTCTCCCGCTTAGCGGAGAGTGTGGTGTGGTAGAGGACATCTCCCCGAACGTGTGGGTATGTCCAGATAGTTGCCTCGCGGAGGCCTCTTTGTCCAGTGTCTATTCTGGGTCCGGAAACGGTACTTTTTGTCAGCATTGACCCCAGTAGAAGGTCTGCTGCTGTGAATTTTACACCTCTCCCGCTTAGCGGAGAGTGTGGTGTGGTAGAGGACATCTCCCCGAACGTGTGGGTATGTCCAGATAGTTGCCTCGCGGAGGCCTCTTTGTCCAGTGTCCATTCTGGGTCCAGAAACGGTACTTTTTTCAGCGTTGACCACAGTAGAAGGTCTGCTGCTGTGAATTTTACACCTCTCCCGCTTAGCGGAGAGTGGGGTGTGGTACAGGACATCTCCCCGAACGCGTGGGTATGTCCAGATAGTTGCCTCGCGGAGCCGTCTTTTGTCCAGTGTCCATTCTGGGTCCGGAAACGGTACTTTTTGTCAGCCTTGACCCCAGTAGAAGGTCTGCTGCTGTGAATTTTACACCTCTCCCGCTTAGCGGAGAGTGTGGTGTGGTAGAGGACATCTCCCCGAACGTGTGGGTATGTCCAGATAGTTGCCTCGCGGAGGCCTCTTTGTCCAGTGTCCATTCTGGGTCCGGAAACGGTACTTTTTGTCAGCATTGACCCCAGTAGAAGGTCTGCTGCTGTGAATTTTACACCTCTCCCGCTTAGCGGAGAGTATGGTGTGGTACAGGACATCTCCCCGAACGCGTGGGTATGTCCAGATAGTTGCCTCGCGGAGCCGTCTTTTGTCCAGTGTCCATTCTGGGTCCGGAAACGGTACTTTTTGTCAGCCTTGACCCCAGTAGAAGGTCTGCTGCTGTGAATTTTACACCTCTCCCGCTTAGCGGAGAGTGTGGTGTGGTAGAGGACATCTCCCCGAACGTGTGGGTATGTCCAGATAGTTGCCTCGCGGAGGCCTCTTTGTCCAGTGTCCATTCTGGGTCCGGAAACGGTACTTTTTGTCAGCATTGACCCCAGTAGAAGGTCTGCTGCTGTGAATTTTACACCTCTCCCGCTTAGCGGAGAGTGTGGTGTGGTAGAGGACATCTCCCCGAACGTGTGGGTATGTCCAGATAGTTGCCTCGCGGAGGCCTCTTTGTCCAGTGTCCATTCTGGGTCCGGAAACGGTACTTTTTTCAGCGTTGACCACAGTAGGTCTGCTGCTGTGAATTTTACACCTCTCCCGCTTAGCGGAGAGTAGGGTGTGGTACAGGACATCTCCCCGAACGCGTGGGTATGTCCAGATAGTTGCCTCGCGGAGCCGTCTTTTGTCCAGTGTCCATTCTGGGTCCGGAAACGGTACTTTTTGTCAGCCTTGACCCCAGTAGAAGGTCTGCTGCTGTGAATTTTACACCTCTCCCGCTTAGCGGAGAGTGGGGTGTGGTATAGGACATCTCCCCGAACGCGTGGGTATGTCCAGATAGTTGCCTTGCGGAGCCGTCTTTTGTCCAGTGTCCACTTTATAAAGTCCATGCACTCCAGTGAATAGCATTTATCCATTTAGATAACTTTATTATTATTATTATAAGGATTTAATTACTTATTCTTACACAGAAACATAATGTGTGTCTTATAGCATCATATAGCATCATTTAAATGCTTAATTTGTAGTTTTAATGTGCAAATTAAACTTTTTTTCAATACTCTAGAGGGTACTCTTATTTTGAAGAGATCGTCCACCGGAAGTCTTAAATTAGCTCACTAGATTAGCTCACTAGACGCTGCCCCGGTGCATATACCGGTAGGATATAGTTCCAAACATTATTTGGAACTATCCCATTGAGATAGAATGAGGCTGAGGGCTGAGCACTTCCGCATTTCATTGAGTCAACGATAGTGTCGCTACTCTCGTACTATATTACTCTGGTTAGCTGTTGCTCAATCAAATGTAACAAAGCAAGCAACCAGTAGACTGGATGCAACAAAACTAGAAGTTAGCTACTCGTTTAAACGCGTCAAAATCCGAAGAGCTACAGTTATAGCGCGAGCATAATTTTCCGTCATGGCCACTGGGAAGGTAAGTCTGGCTTGTCTTTGTTGCTAAATGGACGTGTTGCAACAATAATACTATAAAAATAAACTTCTTCATTAGCTACTATATAAGGTTAGGCTACACATTAGCTGACTGACTGTGATGTAGCGTTGACTACCATGTCACGTCCCCGCCCACCCGGTTGTGGTAGTATTGTTGCAACTTGCGAGTCAGATCAGCTCATTCACAGTCATACATGATCATTAAAGAATCATAATTCATAAATATATGGTTAAAGTTAGGGTAAATTATATTGTGTTATAGGCTCATTAGCTCTGTATTATGATATGCAACAGGGCCTGTCCCTGTCACACTGTTTGGTAAACAGAACATGCGTTTACATTTTAGGACACCAAAACCAACCATGAGAGAAATACTGGATAAAACAAGTGAAATTGAGAGTGATGACAGATCATGCCACAGAAATGAGCACACAATTTCATCTGGAACACTATTAAATTAAAGCTGATGAATGAGAACTTTCTCTTGGTTTGATTAAATGTATTTTCTGTTTATCAGATAATAACCCTGTTACTCAACAAATTATCTATACAATGATTACTATCAGAATATAGAACTTGGGACTTTTGCACACAAAAAAACCCCTTTTGTTTTAACTTAAAAATATCTAAATCACTTAATACCCGAAACAAATCAGTCCTATTTTGAAAGATTAACATTGACCGTAACCTGCTTGCCCTTTGTGTCTGTACAGCGTAAAAGATATACCAAGGATATAAAGTGCATCTTCTTTCCGGATGATGTGAGAAATGGTGTCAAAAAGGTGGGAACACTGGGAAGAGAACCTTCACTTCCATCCATCTTCACCCAGAAGTCCTGGGAGAGGTGTGGAGACAGTTTCCTCGACACTCCAGTGATGAAGGTTGATGGACTTTACATTTATTGCTATATAAACCCTGAAGTCTGAACAGCAGTGTAATGTGAAACCTCAAATCTCTGTTGCAAAGTCATTGAATCGGTTATTAACCCATCTAATCTGTTATAAGACCATCCAAACGGAATCTTTTCTTTTATAAAGCCTTCTAATGAGTATTGCTTAATATCAACCAACTGCAATACTTAGGAAAGCCAGCAGAATCACAGACTGCATCCTCTTTACACCAAGGCATGTTTAGAAGCCAGACTGTCACCAAAACCTTCCCTGGGGTATGACACAGAATTAAGACGATAGACTCAAGAGTGCATCATCTTGTCAAATAGCAGCCCACTCTTAACGGCACTGGCCACACAATGTGCAAAGCGTCATATATTGTTTATCATATCTTACCATTCAGCTTGACCTATGGAGCTACGAAAAAGATTCAGGGTGTGTTCAGTAGAGGTTCAGTAGGGATGATATGGATTTTGATACGATTATAGTGAGAGAAATAATCACGGTTTCACGATTATTATTGTAAATGTATTCCATAAAACTATGGATGTATAAAATCCCATGAGCATTTGTAAATTAGAGGTTTTATTATTATTCCCTGTGCCTTTCAAAATGCAAATACTACAGTATAGCCAAATAATGCAGAAGAAGGCAAATAATACCATATAATAAATAAGTAATAAACAAGTATATCTCTTTGGAATTAAATAAAGGTTACATCTTTAGGACCTCTGTCTGCAAGGCTTTTCAACGGTATTATTAAACCAACCAACCGTGTTTATATGATGTTTTTGCATACGATGAATTGGACCCCAATGGAAACAAGTCATAGGCTTTCTTAGGTTCAAATCTTCTTAGCAGACTTTGTATTGAAGTGTACTTTCCTGAAAAGTTATCTTATACTGCAGCAGCAGTGGAAAGACTGGGTTATTAGATTTATCATTAGATTTTACTGGCATTATCACATTTTTATTTTACCTACATTTATTCAGCTATTGATGGCATAATAATCCTTTTTTGATGCAGAATCTCAAGTCATCTGGAAGAACACTGTCTGCGGTACGAAAGTTGGCAAAGTCTCCTGCTTCAGGTATAATTGTTCAGGTGTTATGATGACATAGATTAGAACATGCAGTGCATTCAACATTTGTCTGGACTCAATGTCTCAATGTTTTATTCAACAAAGGGCTATTTTAAAAGGTGAGGGGCGCTAATACATTAAAGTCTAAAGTCTAATGTTGATTAGGTGATGTAAAACAAACGGTGCCAACACAAACATTAAATGCTATTAACAATAAAGAGACAATATGACGTAATGAGGGACAATATGACGTACATTTTCCCTTCATTGTCAATGGCGTTTACTAAACAAACATTGAACTAAAGACAAACATTAAACCTGTATATAGGAGGGGCTAGCACCCCTCAACAATGAAATAGTAAGAAATATATTCAATTTACTGTGGCATTATACATTTTGTTTATATTGCATGCTTTGATCATTCATGACAATAATGGTAACTTGTCTACTCTTATGAATCCATCAGCTGGTGCCAATATTGCTGATGAGGAACCGGTTCAAATCGCATGGAGCTCCAGTGACAGTGAGAAGTCAGACAGTAAGGTCCAGAAGGAACCGGTTCAAATCGCATGGAGCTCTGACAGTGAGGCCCAGAAGGAACCGGTTCAAATCGCGTGGAGTTCCTCCAGTGACGGTGAGCAGTCGCACAGTGAGGTCCAGAAGGAACCGGTTCAAATCGCGTGGAGTTCCTCCAGTGACGGTGAGCAGTCGCACAGTGAGGTCCAGAAGGAACCGGTTCAAATCGCGTGGAGTTCCTCCAGTGACAGTGAGCAGTCGGACAGTGAGGCCCAGAAGCAGGCTCTGCCCAGAGTTCCGGGCCAGCCACAACAAAGGCCTCGGACTCGGAGAAGAAGGGAGAGACTTGTGTGTCCCATTCAGTCCTACACCAGAGCGCTGCGCCTTCTCTGCACCAATAAAGGTAACTTAAATTAGCATTGGAATCAGCTGTCCATAGCTACTAACAGAAGGAGCTAATGGGTGAAGTTACCTGAGTTTTGGTCTACGGTTAGTAAAAACATTGTATATATATATATAGTTCTCCTAGTGGGTAAAAGACGTGTCATGTCCACTACTGTCCAAATATATATGCCTTGGGTACTTTTTCTTTCTTTTTTTGCGGCTTTCGCCTTTATTTTATATTTTTTATAGAGGGAGAGACAGTAGGCTGACAGGAAATGGGGGAGTGACATGCAGTGAGGGCCGTCGGGATCGGAACACTGCCAGGCTCGGGCTGCCGGCTAAGGTGCCTGCGGCCCAGGCCCCATGGGTACATTTTTTAAGATGATTATTAATGTATGGCACTGCTTTTGCAATTATTTAGATAGGAAAGTGGGGAGAGACAGATAGGCATCGACAGAGAAGGAAAGGGAAGATATGCAAGAAAAGTAGTTCAGCCCAGAGCAACATACTTCCTCACTAAATGGACCCACTAACTAAATGAAGCTATCCATGAGCTCTGGGTTGTGGCCTATAATGGGAGACTGAATGCTATTTTTATATATTTTGCTGAATTATGGATGGGGTTATCTGATGTTGACGATCCTCTCCATGTAGGGTGGTTTCAGAAAACATGTCATTTTGGTCGTTGAGGAATGGCATTCACATGGGGTTGAGACAGTGCTGGAGATACGGAGACAGGCAAGCTCTGTAAGATTAGTTTTTGCCGCGTGGCTGCCTTTATTGATAGATACAAGTGAAGAATGACAGGAAAGTGGGAGAGAGAGATGGGGGAGAGACACGCAGCAAAGGCCGTCATGAACGGGACTCGAACACGCAACGCGCTGTCAGGCCAGAGCCTATTACAGTATGTGGCATGTGACTGTACCACTAGGCCAGTGGGCGCCCCCCCAGGCAGGCAGTGTTGTACATGCTGGTGGTCAAACCTAATGTTTTTTTGTTGTTGTTATGTTAAAGCTTCACATTCGTTATAAGCCTGCAGGAAACTCTGTATTTCTAACTTTGTTTTCAGAGGACGACCCGGTTATCGATGCAGACAGTGATTGGAACGAGTCTGATAATGGCTTTGGAGAGAACGAGAAGGGCAACGCGGGGCAGATTTCAGAGTGTGAGTCGGTGGCTGAGCCACTTGAAGAAAACACCAAAGAACCGTTTCCTGAACCCACAACGGTGAGTGCATTAACACTCTAAAATGACACAGATGTTTTCTGGTTAACATAAAGCTACTTTTCCCTAATGCTTCTATCTATACAAGACTAGCAGTGATACATTATTGTCTGTGTACCGTGTAGTATTGGTGAAACAACTAGGTACACAAACATTTAAGACATGGACACTAGGTGGGGCTCTGTCTACACAGAGTCATTTTCTTTCTGTCCAAGGCCATTACAAGCCTGCACACATATAACGTTTAGTCAGTAATACTGTGGAGAATATTTAGGTTGACTCCCAGTGCAAAGTGCGGTCATGCAAGTACACAATGATGTTAACTGTTGGCACTTAATCCATGATAATACATCCGTTTAACAGGATGGAAGTTAGTTTTGCCCTCCTGCTGTTGTTTACTATTTCCAAACTTGCATGCTGCCCTAAGTACAGGTACATACTAAACATGTATTAACATGTTAAGTAATCAGTCGGTATAAATATAAATGTGTTCATTGTAAAATGGAGTACTTTGCACAATTATTCACAATTAAACACACAACCACTAGGTGGAGTAATGCAACTCTACTCTTATGGTCTGAAAAGGCCTGATGGGTTGTAAAAAATAATAAAGAGAACCTAGTGTGCTTTCTAGGTTCAGGTCAGGTTCCAAATAGTCAAGGTTCACAAGTTGAAGCTGCTGCTGCTTTTAATATGGTGCTGGAGGGGGGGAGGGGGGGGGGGACTTGTTTCAAATCAGCCTGCTGTTGTACCAAAGCAGATACTGAGAGCAGATTAAAAATAATAATACTGTCAGTTCTGTCCATGCTGATAACATTTGTAGTACTTTCTTGGAAACAGGTATTTTTACGTTCAAGAAATATATTATTAAACTGTCAAAGTGAAAATATTCACTCATATGTGTAGGACAGTTTAATATGTAATGAACATATTAAATATGCCATAATGTTATCACGCCTGGGCAGTAGACTTTATTGATTACAGTCAATCCTTTTGCTAATATACCGTGGCGTTAAGTAAACATGTTTGCTCTGTTCCCTGAAGTCCGCCTTTCTTGGACCCTCCTATACAGTAGTCTTGGATTAGCTGTTTAGTTACTTCTCAGAAGTCATTCAGTAACAGTGTTTGTTAAAGGCAGGGCTGGCATGGTGAGAATGTAAAAGAAGGAGTGGTAATCTTCACAGTGTAACTTAACTTCCTTGAGTTCCTTTACCGGATCTTAATCATTACAGCCCATCAGAAATACTCTAGTATTCGATCAACAAAGTCATTTTGTCCACATTTTGACTTATATTGCCAGCTCATTTCATTACGCGGCGGCATGTCGTGCAATGATAAACTCGGGTAATTTAACCCATTCATGACGGGAACCCCTTTTGGTGTCTTAAGGATTATGTTACACTTTATCTATTGAAAAATAGCAGACCTACAAGCTCATACGAGCTTGTAGGTCTGCTATTTTTGAAAAATCTTGAAAATGTGGTGCAAATCTTTGAATATATATTTATTCTTTCAGAGCGAACGTTTTTAACTAAAATCTTTGCTTCGGGGGGGGGGGGGGTCCCTGGAACAACATATTTTCAGATGGGTTGTCGGCGCCATATTACATATACATTTTGGGGTCCTTGACATGAAATATTGAGCACCACTGAATTGATACAGAAACATAGACATTTCAGGAAACTGTCATGATTTAGAAAACATTATTTCAATTTCGATGTCCGGTCTAAATGGGGATAATAGTATTACAGCATATACCCACCTACCTTGTTGATACTTGTGCGTTTTGCAAAAGCTGTATGTTTAGAGAGGAGGAAGACAGATTGTCGTCACAGAGCCACACGGAGCCAGTTGGCTTCCTCTTGTCACACTTTTTATGTGCTGCCATCAGCTCTCTGAGGTCAATGGAGACGTAACTATCTATCTGTGGTCACGAAGCCTCAGAGAGGCTGAAGAGTTTCATGTGGTAACATTTGAGTTTGACGTTTCCACTGCGCATCGTTACACACACGTGCCCCGAGCGCTTTCTCCAGGACGGTGTCACTCATAACAGCCATATTATGCTGTCAATTGCACTCTCATATAGAGTCCGACTGATATGTTTGGACAATATATGATATAGGGCCCATTATATTACATACTTGGGATGATATTGGTATCTGGAACTATACAGTGTTTGAACAACTTTCATCCTGGCGTCTCTATTATCTACACATTTCAAACGATTTTGAGCTTGTAATATATATATATATATATATATATAACATTTTTAATAGTACTTAAATCGCAGTTACACTTTGGGTAGAGTATTGGCTTGTGTAGGTACCTTGCCATGATGTAACTCCAAGATATAGTGAAGAAGTTCAAGTTATGTGTATTATTATATTTACTAGGGATGTCCCGATCACGTTTTTTGGCTCCCGATCCGATTCCGATCATTTGATTTTGAGTATCTGCCGATATCCATTTTTACCCCATCCGATATTTATATTTTTATAGAACAGTTATGCCATATATCACAATAGTACAATATCCCAAATCACAGACAATATCCAGTCTAATGTCATGATATGGATATAATATTGATACTTTAGGGTCCCGATCACGTTTTTTGGCTCCCGATCCGATTCCGATCATTTTGAAAATGATGTGATCGGCCCCGATTTCCGATCACCCGATCCGATCGGGACAGCCCTAATATTTACTTGTTTGCATAATAGTCCTTGTATCATTTACCAGTTACTCCATTTTGGGCGGGAAGCCGGGAACCCCTTTTGGTGTTATGCTTTAGCTATTTTTGAAAAATCGTGAAAATGCGTCACAAATCTTTGTATATATATTCTTTCAAAATATTTCAGGCCTAAATGGGTTAAAGCCCAAAATGGTCCGGGCGGACCATTTGCTGCATGTCATTCGCCTACAAGCACATTGCCTTGTTGTTGAAGTGTGCTAGACAAATAAAGTTGCCTTGCGTTGCTCTCCAATGTCCTGTTTCTCTCACTACTGAAGCCCCCCTAAAAAAGAAGAATAAGAAAGAAACGTTTTTTCAAATTGATTTCACTCTCGAAAACCCGGGGTTTAACGTGAAACCAAAAGATCCAGCATCTTCTCGTGTTTCAAATGCAGTGGGTTTTTTTGGTGGATCAAAATGAAGCCAGGGACTTATGCTGAAGTCCCCTGCTTTCCTCGATGGGGATTTGCTCCCCATGTGCTCAACGGTTAAATCAAACTGGATCTAACAGGATGCAGTTTGGGAAGATTCTCAAACCAAGGGAGAGTTTATTACTCCAAATAAAGCTGAGACAAACAGAGGGGGCTGACTCACAAGACGCACGCCTGCCAGACCTCCTTTTATTATTGCACTAGCACGGAGCGTGTGTAGGTGGAGCTGTGGAGGGCAACAGTGTACAGATGGGTGACAAATTAAAGGACAAACCTAAGATGAAGTACCATAAGTTATACGTGTTGGGCCTCCATGTCAGTCCTAAATCTCTCTGTGCATATACGTTGGCTAAGAGACATACTAACAGTCTGACGGGCATTAGTCCGACAACACCAGTGTTGTTTTTGGCAGCACGTTTAGTCTCTTGAATAGTTTTCATTTAGTTTCAGTCACATTTCAGTCACCCGGAATGCTGATAAAATGTATTTTGGCGGGCCTTGATGCCGTCCTAATGACTGATTTCACACTTGCTGAAAATATCCGATCTACAAGCTCACAGCTTGTAGGCTTGTAGATCTGCTATTTTCAGCATGCAACCAAGTGTAAAATTACTTCTACTGAATCTCTTGTCCACTAGTCCCTTCCTAACATTTTAGTCTAGTTTTTATTTGTTGACAAAATCGATAGTATATTTGGTCTTAGTTTTTGTGTCGTTTTTGTCAGTGAAAAAAGGTAGTCGACGAACATTTTTCGTCATAGGTTTAGTCGACGAAAACGACACTGGACAACACCGTCGCTCCCGAGTCCGACATGCGTGGCAGGCCTGTATGGGATGTAACAGAACTAGTAATTGTTGAGTCAAAACGCGGTAGTGGAGCTTTTGCTTGGCATCCGAAAAGAACTACACTTCCCAGAGTGCAACACAAAATGGCCGCTGCTAATTAGGAGCACTTGAAGGGTTTAAAAGGCCACACAAACAACAGAAACCAGAGAGAAGAAGCTCCAAGTTCTGTCAAGGGTCGAGTTCAACCCCAAAGACGCCAATGGTCTGTTAATGTTAGACATTCAAATTCTGATATTATATTAACAGTAACAGTAACACCAACATAAACATGAGCAGATACCCCCAAACCCCCATATTACAAGATTCTTATTCCGTCTGGGCACATATGAGCAGACAGCCGCGGACAGAGCTTCTTTTCCATCCACCAGCTGTCTAAAAACTCGGAAATTACGTAAAACGCAGCTTCTTCTGTCCGCGGCTGTCTGCTCATATGTGCCTCAGACGAATGTCTGTGCACATCGACCTCAGTTTGAAGCTGTCATAAGTCAGAGAGAATGATGGGAGAGATATTGACCATGATCTTGTATGACAGAGAGATTGGAAGGACGACTGTAAAGGAAATGGATGGCCCACACACTGGATTACAGCTCCCCTTATTGACTTAGCAGCCTTTCAACCCAACAGGGTGTTCTTCATCAAGCAAATTGGAGGTACAAATTTAACGGCATACATCACTATTGACCCATTTTGGGGCGGGAACCCCTTTTGGTGTATTAAACATTGTTATAATTTAGCTATTCAAAAACAGCAGATCTACAAGTTCATAGCGCGCCACTTCTGCTATTTTTGAAAAATCGTGAAAATGTGGCGCAAATTTGGAATAGATTTGAACTCAAATCTCTGGGGGGTCCCTGGAACTACATATTTTCAGATGGGGGTCGGAGGCCACTTTTTGGGGTCCTTGACATGAAATATTGAGCACCACTTATATACCGGTACATGGGCATTTCAGAAAACTCTCATGATTTTTTTAAATCGACGTCAGGCCTAAATGTGTTAATATTAGGTGGGCATGACGCCTGACGGATGCACCTTTTACTAGTTGTATCTATCATGCAGTCCACCTGTACGGAGGTCGATGGATGCATTTGCTATGTTTTCTCCTCCCCAGTTTCCGCCTTTTTAATCTGTCACCCAGTCTGTATTTCAAGGCCATGGAAAAACAATCCGGTCACTTCCCGGATGGAGGCTGGCTCGTGAGCCAACGGGGTCAATATAACCCCGCACCACATCATCATGGCCGTGCCAACGGAGCAGGGCTGTATAAACAGCGTTTTACTACCGTTTGCCCGCAGTTTAAAACGTGCTAGCAAAGGAAGCAGGGCTGCACAGGCAGAGAGAGAGAGAGAGAGGAACAGTGGACTTGCAATCCTTTCAGTGCTGGGCAAAAACATTTTTGAGCTGCAGCCAGGGAACATAGTGTTCTTCTCTCTCTCTCTCTCTCTCTCTGTAGCTTGTTAGAGTGTGACGTGTGCTGGCACCTCGCCTAGCAGGGTCAAGTTGATTCAAATAAGAGAGCGCGTAGGCTGACAGAGCCTGGTATGCTGGTCTTGTCTGCACATGACAGGAACGAGAGGTTTTCTCTTGGATTTTTCCATGAGAAACATGCCCTCAGGTGTGCAGTGATGCAGCAGAAAAAAAAGAGAAAAGAAAAACGTTGTTATAGCTTGCACACGTCCCCAGTGTACCATGCCCCCCCCCCACCAGGTCCACCAACAATGTTGAGGTTAATTGATTCCTTTATTTCTTATAATCTTATACAAGTCATAATTTCAGTCCTTTTTAGATAGGAGTCGTAGCCTTGTTTAAATTTGAATGGTGAAGGATAAACGGTTGCATGTCAGACTCATCATTGGTAATTGCATGCTTTAGGTGATATAAAGCATTTATTGTTTTGAATAAATTAAATCTATAAAAAATTGCATGTGTCCAACATTGGTGTCATTAGCAAACCCATTTAGACCTGTTGTTAACTGACTGAATCAAGTGTTGTTTTTGGCAGCAAATTACTATTTTAGTCTAGTCATAGTCTTTGGAATGAAACTTCATTTAGTTTTAGTCACGTTTTAGTCACCTGGAATGTTTTAGTGTTAGTCTAGTTTTAGTCGACGAAATATCATAAGATTTTAGTCGACTAAATCTACAGTTGATTTAGTCGACTAAAATGTGTTTTGGCGGGCCTTGATGCAGTCATAATGGCTGATTTTACACTTTTACACAAAATGCAACAATGCAACGCGTTGTGAGCTTGTAGATCAGCTATTTTCAGCATTCAAACCAAGTGTAAAATGACTTAAACTGGATCGTTTGTCCACTAGTCCCTTCCTAACCTTTTAGTCTAGTTTTTGTTTGTGTTTTTATTTTTTGACGAAATTGTCAGTATCTTTAGTCTTAGTTTTAGCCATCATAGCTGCAGTTTTCATTTCGTTTTCCATTTAGTTTTCATCAGTGGAAAAAGGTAGTCGACGCACATTTTTCGTCATAGTCGACGCAAACAACACTGGACTGAATGCTAAATGGTGCTTTTTGTCCCCCCCCCACAGGGGCCTGACCTGGAGATCTCTGGTTTTGCATCTGATGGAGAGAACGGCAGTGACACAGTGACCCAGAGCAGACTGAGCACAGAGAGCTTTGCTGGTCAAACTGTCGAGGGCAGCAAAAGGTCGGTCGGTGACTGGGTGAGATCTGCTCAGGCAATGCTGCAGACGCCTCAGAAACCATTTGACAGGCACTCGAAGACCCCTGAGGACTCCACCAAAAAGAGAAGGAAATTGCAGAGGTTTGAGTGATTAATGCCCCTCCCCCTTAATTATTATTAATTATGTTGATTATTTTAATTTGCCGTGCACAATTTCGCGATAACATTCTCTTCTCACGAGGGAAAACCAAATAGACATTATGGTCGCTAAATAGGCACTCCTATAAGGATAGCGATGTTTTCACAACAGCAGTGCTGATGAAAGGGACACCTGGGTGCTAAATGTCATTGCTCCTTATCGCCCTGCAGTCGCCCCCTCCCCCAGAAATGACACATACCTATATCTGTTATCAGAGACATGACATTTCACATTGCTTGTACATGAAATTCCACTTTTTTACCCTCAGCTGTGTTTGACACCTGGCACACTAGTTCACTAATTCAAAGTGCTTTACAGTACATACTGTAAAGCATTAAGCATTAAGAAATCAAGACACTGTATGAAACAGAAAAAAATGAGTAACGTTGACTTGAAGAATGAATGCGTTCTCAGTAAAAGGCAGCTGAAAATAATAATAATGATAATAAAACTTTATTTGTATAGCACCTTTAATGACTTGAAATGCAGCTCAAAGTGCTTTTCAGAGCAATGGAGAAAGAAAGAAAAGCAAGGCATAACATTAATAACAGTAATGCAATACAGTGAGGACATGAATAACAAACAATGTTAGAACCAGGTGTGTGTGTGTGTGTGTGTGTGTGTGTGTGTGTGTGTGTGTGGTGTGTGTGTGTGTGTGTGTGTGTGTGTGTGTGTGTGTGTGTGTGTGTGTGTGTGTGTGTGTGTGTGTGTGTGTGTGTGTGTGTGTGTGTGTGTGTGTGTGTGTGTGTGTGTGTGTGTGTGTGTGTGTGTGTGTGTGGTGTTTTCCACAGTGGAGGCCTAGCAGAAAGGCTGAATCGACTCCAGTGTAGACAGAGGTCAGCGATAAGCTTCTGGAGACACCAGTCCCTCTCCGACACAGGGACAGCAACAGGTAAAAAAATTAGCTACAATGCAAAATACAGAAATTGTTAATTTAATTCTGAGGATTTTTCCAACACAGTTCTTAAATGAACAGGACTTCGGTACTCTATTCTCCCAGGATTTTGTGAGCAGCTAATCTCATTGGAGGCCAAGTAAATACCTCTGCCCCGAATTTCTCACAATGGCCTGTTATAGTGCCACTAAGTAACCAGGGGCCTGTTCCACGAAACTTTGAATAACGAATCCAGGATTTAGGCCAAAACCGGGCTTTTAAAATCCTGGTCTTTACAGCCTGGTTTATTCCGTTCCACTAAAGCCAAGCAAGGCTTAGAATGGGCGGATTTACCCTGTTTCCAGACCTAAGCGTAAAACCGTTTTGCGCTGCGGACAGAAGAAGCCGCAGCTTATTTTCCGAGTTTTTAGACAGCTGGTGGATGGAAAAGAAGCTCCACCTCCGCGGACGACTGCCGCGGAGAAGAGCGTTTCCGGGAATCTATTAACTTAAAACAGAATTATTAATATTGCATAATGATATTGTCGCATTGTGATATTTGGCCATAACTCCCTCCTCTGAGGGAGGTACCTTTGGGGAAGGGGGTTGTTGTCCAGACAGGGGCCAGACTGGTGAACTGTGGGTCATGGGTTCAATAGTGGGTGAAACATTAAAATGGTAATATGTTGTAAAAACAATGAGTAATGGTAGTGGTTTTCACTTTTACAAAAGAATATATATTATATTATATTATATTATACTAGTCCTTACCCGTTGTGAGATATTTGCCCCCCCTTGTGGCCGTGAAGGGTACTGCGCCCGGGTGCGTTTGTAATTGACTAATAAATAAATGAATAATCATTAATGTGTCAAATCGAAAAAAGGGCTTCGTTACGCCCTCCATATGCATATGGTCAATGCCTGTGTGAAAAGTGGGAGTGATTGGTGCAGGTAGTAAGGAGTTACGGCACTGTTTCTGACAGACACACACACACACGGACACACACTCAGACATTGTTAGAATTATAGTATGATTATATTAATATTATATTATATTATATTATAATTCTTCTTAACCGTGCACTTGCATGACAGCAAACCTATTCTGGGGAACATTCACCAAAAGTAGCTGATCTACAAGCTCACACGCTGTCATGATGTTGTGCAGCCTATATATTTTGCTTCTTTGATTGTAGTGCTTAAATTAGTCCTTTAATGCAGACAGATAAAAATAAGGCAACATAAACCCATAATAATTGAATAAGTGTGGAAAACATCATTGGTTTGTGATCAGTTTGACTGCTTAATGAACAGTAAAGACATCAGGATTAGGTTAAACCTGGCTGTTAGCCTGGTCCAGAGCAGGCTAAGTCCAAAGCATTAGTTTCCATAGTAACTAATGTAGCATCACTTTCATGAAACCGAATCAAGCCTCAACATATCCAGGTTAACTGGTTAAATTAATCTGGCAAGATTAACCAGTTTTCATGAAACCGGTTAATCGCTAATCCAGGATATATTAAAACAGGTTATCTGTTAAATCCCAGCTTAATCTCTAATCCAAGTTTCGTGGAACGGGCCCCAGGAGGCTGATCTTTGTTTTAGGAATGTACCGATGAGACATTTTGGCCGATATCGATATCTCATATAATTGTCTAAACCAGGCCGAAGGCATGGGGGGAGAGTATGTTTTGCACTCCGTCCGTCCGTCCGTGTGTCCGTCCGTCCGTGTGTGTGTGTGTGTGTGTGTGTGTGTGTGTGTGTGTGTGTGTCCGTGAGCAGCTAATCTCGGCCACCGTTAACCCGGTCGATGCCAAATTTTGCACACACACTCCCTGGATGCCAACGATGAACCCCAAACTTTCCAGAACGGCCTGTTATAGCGCCACCAGGAGGCCGCTTTGTGCAAAACAAGTTTTTGCACAGTACACCTACAGATTTTGTCCAAACATCACGCAAATTGGTACACAGTCTCTCTAGAGCCATTCAACGAAACCAGTCTTTCAGATTTCTCAGACTCCATCCTGATTGGTTAAGATTGGCTTCCAAAGTTCACAGGAGTGCTCAGTTTCAAACAAAATGCTGCAAATCATGAACACATCGCGTGATTTCCGTGAAATTGTGCACCCACATTCCCACTAGGCCGAGGACGAAATGCCACATGAACAATTTCAACTCAGCCTCAAGGTGGCGCTATAACTGGCCGAAAAGTGTTTTTACCTCTAACTGCACGGATCTGTGGATAACTTTGTATGCCAACTCCCTAGAGGCCAAGGAAAAACCTTTGTCTGGAATTTTTCACATCTGCTCTTTATAGCGCCACCAGGAGGCCGACATATGTAAAACACATTTTCTATTATTACTCCTTCAGATTTTATCCAAATTTCACGCAAATCGGTACACATGATCTCCATAGTCATGTGATCAATTTGATTTCAATCATTTGATTTCTCATATTCCATCCTGATTGGCCACGATTGGCTCCTACAGTTTTCAGGAGTAGCCCGCTTTGTACAAATCGCCACAACTCCTGAACGCAGCGTCCGATTGCGATGAAACTGTGCACGCATATTCCCACTAGGCTGAGGAAGAAATGCCACTTGACAGTTTTCAACAGCCTGATGGTGGCGCTACAACAAGCCAAGTCGCGTCATGCACTCGCACACACACACACACACACACACACACACACACACGCCAGGGAGCAGGGCTAACTAGTTTACTTTTGTTGCCCTTTTATCCAACCACCAGATGAAGGCAAGCTGCAATGTCCTACATTCCTATCCTGGTGGAGACCTGTGCCCAGAAGGGCACTTTTTCTAGTTAATTGCTGTTATGGCCGATAACCAATGTAAACAATGTCGATATGATCTCATTCTGTATTCTGTATTTTTTTTATATAATTTTGGTCTTTTTTATAACATTTTCAACATAATTATTATAAAATAAGATACCGTATCTCCAAAAAACGATTCGATACAATATTGCATTTTAAGGCCAATATCGGCCGATGTGATTACCGATTAATTGCCCATCCCTATTTGGGTTTTTATATTACTCCTACCGGAGTACACTCCTTAGTCCTTTGCGGTGCAAATCGGTATACTGTAGTGTACCTATCATGTGATCAAGAAAAATTGCCTTCTAAAGTTTGCAGGAGTGGCCTGTTTTGAACGAAAAAAAGCCTCAAATCATGAACGCAGCATTCGAATGCCTTGGAACTTTGCACGCACATTCCCACTAAACCAAAGGAAGAACCTCCATCCCGAAAGTTTGAAATCTCCTCACGGTGGCTCTACAGCAGCCTATTTTGGGGTTTTCTTTACCAAAGATTACACTTTCCCGCCATACCAGTGCGTCTTCTTTACAACAAATTGTTTTGCCTGCCAGATAAACCTTTCACGTTTTTAAAACAGCGAATACATCTTTACCCATACTGTACATATAGGCGGATGAGGCCAGTCCTCTTTGACTGGTGTGACTATACAAACGTTGTCTGGTCTTGCGGCGGGGAGACCGCGTTTGAGGAAATGCACGGCAGAATGTAGGTGACAGGAAACCGTTTGCTTAGTTGTTGCTTTTTTCTTTCCTCTTTCCATTGGTGCACTGAAGTAGTTCTGTACTCTCATTGTTAACAACACACCCGGTGGTTTAACCCCTTCTGGGCGGGAAACACCCTTTTGGTGGTTTAAGCATTATGTTATACAGATCTACAAGCTCGTAGCAAATCTTTGAATATATCATTCTTTCAGAGCGAACTTTATTTATTTATTTTTAGGTTTTTTCCATTTTAAAATACAAGACATATGACCACAAACGAAACATAAAACATAAAACAAGAGACAAAACAAAACAGTAAACAGAACAAAGGGAAACAAAACAAAACAGACCCTCATAAGTATCCACCCGCCCTCGCCCTCCCATGCCCCGGGGGAAACAGAATAAGTTACTGTGCTTGAGATTCATGCATTAAAGTAATTAAAATTAAATGCTAGCAATAATGGAAGCAATGTAACAAAAACAAAGAAAACAAATTGAGCTATTTCAGAGCGAACATTTTTAACTCAAATCTTTGCTTGTGTGGATGGTCCCTGGAACAACATATTTTCAGATGGGGGAGTCAATTACATATATTCTGGGGGTCCTTGGTGTGAAAATGTTTGAGAACATAGAAACAATGAGGTTTTTCTGAAAACTGTCACAATTCAGAAGACATTTATAGAATCGAGCTCAGGTCTAAATGGGTTAAAGGTGACAGTTGATTGTGGAAAAAGGAAAGAACGCCCACTATATCCTACCTGAAATCCAGGGTCAATGGTTGGACCAGCCTAAAATGAGCACTGTGTGGAGGGGTTGTACTCGTGACTCATGGCCTCGTTTTAGACTTGTCTCAGTATTCATTGTTTCGTCAGCAGCATGATGTCTACTTTTAGTTGAATATAGTGATTTTAGTAGTAAATAAAAAGGTGGGGTAACTAACTATGACCTTGTGATCAACCCAACCAGTCAATATTTCCAAAACGCACACATTTTTATGTATATTCCTGTTCAAATGCAGTATGACGCCTTCCCCTGGCCAGGCGGGGCGCATGCGCATGAAAAGAACTGGTCGGAATAACGTGGTCCCTCCACAGACTCCTCATGCATAGAAGGAAGCATGAGGTCAGTCCGCTGCCCCCCTCCCCCCCAGGTTGGCAGAGGAAGTGTAGCGTCCAGGATTACATTAGATAATTGACACTGGGTGATAAAAAAATGTTGCACAATCGTGGGATAAAAAAAATCTAAATGAAATGCAGTATGAAAATATATGTAAAATCTATTGTTACAATAAAAAGGTGGGTAATAACTATGGTGGGTATAACTATGGGGCGGCGGTGGCTCAGGGGTAGAGTGCCTGGATGGTAACCGTAAGGTTGCCAGTTCGAACCCGGGCTCCCCCAGAGTTACTGTCGAAGTGTCCTTGAGCAAGACACTGAACCCCTAATTGCTCCCCATGTCCTAGTTGGTGCCTTGCATGGTTTCCGCTGCCATCGGTGTATGAATGTGTGTGTGAATAGGTGAATGTAATGCACAATCTCTGTAAAGCGCCTTGGATAAAGACGCTATATACAGTAAATGCACCATTTACCATTTACCATTTACTATGACCTTGAGTCATGATCATTATTTGGCAAACGGTACAACTGTCAGTACAGTGTTTCCAAAACTCATTAATTTATGTATACTACTTTCTTTCCCATTCAAAACAAAAAATAAATGTTATCTATTCCATATCTAAAGGTGGGTTAGTCTCGAGTTGCCAGATTGTCGCCTCTTGCAATTTCCATAATGCTTCCGTCATACAGTCTGGAGCAACGGAAGCTCTATCATGAGATAAAGTGGAAGTGGAGATTCCTCCCCACTTCCGTTTCGTCTTTACAGTCGCGCAAATGTATCCTAATATAAATAGAAATCATTCTAAGCATATATAGCTTGCTGCATAGCAGGAAATAAAATAAAATGTAAAGATATTTTAAAATATATGTCAGATTTGGGCAGGTGTATTTCTAGACTCTATAGAGCACTCTGAGATTGTGGAATAGTAGTCTGGGTACGTGAGACTAAAGGTGGGTGTTTGCCCTCTGGCAGACTTATGGTTTACAATGGCTTCCAAATTGGCAGTGGTGGAAAGTAACTAAGTACTTTTACTTAAGTACAATTTTTAGGTATTTGTACTTTACTTGAGTATTTCCAATTTCCAATACTTTTACTTCTACTCCACTACGTCTCAGAGCCAAAATTTGTACTTTTACTCCACTACAATTATTTGAAATTTTTAGTTACTAAGTTTCTTTGGAGATTTTAATTTTGATTAGAAAACATACATTAACCACTTCAACGCTATCTATTATATATTAGAGAACTTGTACCCAACACATGGCAAGAAACCCAAAGCCACAACAGCTACGTCGCTATTGCAACACCCACAACACCATCTTACACACTACACCCACACGGCAGTGACGTCACACACTTACCTTCGCAGTGTCCGGGACCTATCTCCTCCTATCGCGCCCAACGCCAACACTCGACACCACCCGCCAAAATGTTTTCATTGCAGTGCCACCAAAGATGCCTCCCGTCCACACTCACGGCGGCAATGCATTTGTTTACTACAAACATTATCGCCCGACGCACCCACACCCCCGGAACACTGTTGCCCTTTCACCACGCTAAATTCGCCAGGTCTATGCAAGTGAGCACAAATTACATGTGAGAAAATTCATTCACAAGCCCACAAATGCCATTCAAATGCCATTCAACACACACTACGACTCGCTTACAATTCGCAAACCTGGCAACACTGCCCTGTCTTCTAATAGGCCCACACTAGCTCTCAGATTCTGATTCTGATCTCCCGCAGGAGAAGAGAAACGAGGAAGGGGAGAGGAATTGTAGCCTCACGATTTTGCTTATTCCTTCTAAATCTCTGTATTTAAAATATCGCTCTCTCAGCGAATCTCTTAGTTCCATCAACATTGTACTTTGTCTGTAGTTTGTTTTTGCCTACATATTACGATTACACGGAACGCTTTGGCTATTTTCGCCTGCCAGCCAACTGCCGAGTACACACGCCTGCACACACACGCACGCCTGGCTTGCACACACACACACACACACACACACACACACACGCACGCCTGGAAGCCACGATCTCTCTCTCTCTCTCTCGCCACGCCTCTCTCTCTCTCTCGCCACGCCCCACACACACACACACACAGGCTATACACGCACGGCGGCGGCGCCGCGGCAGCGAGACAGGACGTTATAATCTTGAGTTTCATTAAATAACTGTCTTTCTCCGCACGCGCGCACACAACATTATTCAAGTGAAATGCGTAACGGCAATATTGGGCTAATATAGGCTACCAATACAGGACGTTATAATCTTCACTTTCATTAAATAACTGTCTTTCTCCACACGCGCACGTGCGCACACAACATTATTTGTTTTTTTCACCCACTGTGTAATACAATGAATGGACGGTACGTGGCAGTAGTACAGAGGCCAGAGAAACTATAAGACAAACGCACATGGAATGGGAAATAGAGGGGAGGGGAAATGGAAATGGTAGGGTTTTTATTTTTGGTATTTGACTTTGCTACTGATGATTGTACGCAACAACAACTATTGCATTGTGTGTTTGAGCTGACAGGCCCTTTTTTATGTCAATCAATCAAGTCATCTCAGGTCATCTCAAGCGGCAGATGCAAAAATAGTTTTTTATATTAAAATTATATATATTTTTAGGGCCATGTCATGTGCTCTACCTGCAAAGCCTTTGTGATCTATAACTTTTGGGCACCGCTTAACGTCAGATCAGGGGTTTTGTCGGCCAGCGCCAAAAATGCTCCCCGACAGCATAATCGGAGCAAATACCGGGCAGTGTGTATGAGCCATAACGTGTTGACTACACTACACTACACTAATAAGGACACATAATAATAACTAATAACCCATCCGTTACTACATGTGGAGTCAACTCCCGCAATTTCCTTCTTCCCATAGTGCGCGGCAACGTAACTCTGGGAAATTCTAGTAGATTATATATATAAATCTATTTTCAATAGATTTTGTACACATTTTGCAATATGAGTACTTTTTGATACCGATACTTTTACTCAAGTACATTTCCAATTCCATACTTTTACGTGTAACAAAGTACTTCTAAATTGCAGCATGGGTACAGTTACTTAAGCAAAACAATTGAGTACTTTTTTCCACCACTGCAAATTGGTAAAAATGGTAAAAGTCCGAAAACCATGTTTTGCAG